>NC_056730.1:161094015-161196515 GCF_019279795.1 Protopterus annectens | reverse complement strand
TGTCTGGAACATCCCCCTCCTGTTTGTTGGCCTGTCTCCACAGTGTATGTTGTAAGAGGTATATCCAACTACCCTCTGTGATGCTGTTTGTCAAACACTGACATGAAGTCCTGCTCACAGTGAATGAAAAGGGCCAACACCCACATGATTTTCTTAGTTATAGGAGTGTGTTTCCATGCAATTGGCTATGGGAATGATACCACAGCTGTTCCGCATGCAATCAGCTAGTGGGGGACTGCAATTCATGCACAGGCCATCAGCTGATCATGAGCATCACTTACAAAGCACAAGCTGCTGCCTAAGTAAAGCAGGTGGTTCTTCTACATCCATCAGAGAGGAAGTGAGAGAGACAGACAGAAAAGAAGGTAGTAGGAGAATAAGAGCTAAGCATGTTTGTGTCACACACTTACCAGTACTGGGTTTCAACCCCTGCCTGGCTATGTATTACTATTACATTTTTATGCAGTTATTGCTAGAAAGCTGTCCAAAGGTATCTTTGAAGGTGAGTGACATCAGCAACAGTGATAAAGGAGGGATAAGATAGGTGTAGTACATGTGACTGCCCTCAAAAGCAGGTGTCAAGGAAGACACAGCTACACACTCTCAGGGACTCACACACATTATCACAGTTGGCAGGGTCAGGATTAGAATTCCTAACTAACTAATTTACTACACTACAGTATTATGCAGGTATCACATGCACCACAGAGATTATCAGGCTGATATACGGGCAAAGGGTATGTCAAGGTGACTGACATCAGAAGGCATGCTACAGTAGGGCAATGGGAGGTGTACTGAGTGTGAATGGCTTTCAAATCATTAATCTCCACAAACACACACACACACACACACACACACACACACACACACACACACATTTGTCAGTACTGACATGCATGGGTTCATTGCTTCACAGGTGTGTAGTAGTTGACTGTGCCAGAAAGCTGTACAAGGCTAGGCAAAGGGTATACCTTGACATCAGGCCACATGACAATGGTCTGCAGTGTGGCTCAGAGGTGTAGCCCCTGGACTGGCCCACACAGGTGGGTATTGCATTCACCATCCACTTATCTGGGTTACTACTGTGAGTGGCCAGTGCTGTGCAATGCTTGCCATGTATGTGTTCTTTATTACATAGCATGGACAGTGTCTGGGATGTGCACACATCCCACATGCATGTTCTGTGACATGTGGAAATGTACCTGGGGTGTCTGGGGCATGATGTGTGGAGAGAGTGTTATCATTTGAGGTATTCCTGACCTCATGTGGTGAGAACTGGCTATGGAGCTGAGGTTGTGCCTGCACCTACATTGACAGCATGATACAGGTATTCACTGGTGTTAGTGACATCTGTCCATACAGGTTGTGTGTATAAGGCATGGTATTTCCTTTGTGGGTTACATTTGCAGACTCTGCAGTTGTTGCAGGCATCCAGTAGGGAACATAGCAAAGGACCACTGTAAGCAATTATTTGCCTATAGTAGGGATGGAACAGGGTGCCATGTCCTCTGTAGTCCATTGCAATCACACCGTGGTTACTATCTGTGGGCAATATGCAGGAAACTACCAATATAGTAGTTGTTGCCTAGCCAAGTGTGTTTGTGTATGAGACATGGGTGGAAAGTGTTTTCTGGGTAATACAAGGGTTGCCTATATTGTTCACCAATCCATAATGTTAAATGTAGGGGGTTGGATTGTCTACACCAGCCTCCCTGCTGTTTGACATTGGTTGTCCTTGTAAGGTGGACATTGTGACATATAGTACGTCCTCAATATATGAAATTTGCAAAACCTGCCCCACAATGAGTCCTGTTCATAGGTTCATAGGTTGATACTAGGCTATCACCCTAGGGCATTTATAAGCCTAGCCAGAGTGTGTTTGGCTTTTGCCACCCTTTTAGATTAGTATAGTAGGTCACAGAAGGTAGCCCTTTTAAGGTTAGTTTACTGTACCTCTGTCAAGCAGGGACACAGAAGAGATCCCAGGGGTAAACTTATGATCTCCCATCCACTCGTCAAGATTTCTCTTGAAGAGGGTCAGTGAGGGGATCTGCCTAACATGGATTGGGATTTTGTTCCAGAGTGAGGGGAGCCTCTGGGATATGAATCTGTCCCTCCAGCATCTCCTATTTATTTCTGTGCTGAGGTTCAAGTCCCTGGAGCATGTAGCTCTAAGGGATTTGGATTTCCTGAGGTGAAGCATGCCCATTAATTCTGGGTTGGACATAGCTTTATACGTCAGACACAGATCGCCTCTGAGTAGGCAGTATGCAACTGAGTAGAGCTGGAGTTTCTTTAGCCGAACTGCATAGGGCATCTGTTTGAGCCCCTTAATCCTCTTGGTGAGGTACTTTTGGGGTCTTTCCAGTTGCTGCAGGTGTCGGATAAGGTACATCCCAAATGGGGCGTTGTATTCAATTATGGGCCTGATAAGTGATGAGTAGAGGGGCACAATGACCTCTCTTGATCTAGATGTGAACAATTTCATGATAAGGTGGGCTATATAGAAGGTCTTTCTAACCACTTTGGCAACATGATTGTCAAAGGAGAGATTGCTATTTACTTGGGTCCCCAAGTCCCTAATTACTTCTTCCGTACTTAATGGATTACTACCTATGTGGTAATTTGTGGGCACTTTGTTTTTCCCAAAGGGGATGACTATGCACTTTTTGGCATTTAGCTTTAGGCCATGGCTCTGGCACCAGTTATCTGTCTCTGTGAGACCCTTTTGGAGGATGCTTGTGTCAGCCGGAGAGTCAATTATGGCACCCAGTTTGCAGTCATCTGTGAACCTGGTCAGCCATAGTTCACCCATGTTAGACTGTACCTCGGAGAAATATATACAGAGCAAGAGAGGTCCCAGGACTGAGCCTTGTGGGATGCCACTTGTGACTGGTTTAGAGTCTGGCATGGCACCTTCTATTCTGACCATGTGGGTTCTATCCCTGAGCCAGTTTGCAACCCATCTTGTGATATAGGGGTTGATATTTAAGCTGATGAGCTTATTTATGATGCCCAAGTGGGGTATTGTGTCGAAGGCTTTTGCAAGGTCCAGGTAGGCTGTGTAGACTACCTTCCCTTCATCTATGGCTTTGGTAACTGTTTCAAAGAAGTCGACCAGGTTCAAGAGGCAAGATCTGCCCTTAACAAAGCCGAATTGGGTAGGATCCGATGTCTTGAGGTTCCCAATGTCTTTGTTTATGTTTTCCATGATGATATGCTCCATAGCTTTGTAGACCAGGCTAGTCAGGCTTATAGGGTGATAGTTTCCAGGGTCTGTTGTGGCACCACCTTTGTGGAGTGGGACCACTCTTGCTGTACACCATTCCTTGGGTACATATCCTGTAGTAAGGCTGAGATTGAACAGTGACTTAATTTGAGGGTTTAGTTCTTCTTGGAGCTTGTGTAAGATGCAGCCCGGGACACCGTCTGGTCCCATTGATGCTGTGTTTTTTGCTTTGGAGAGGGCAGCTCTCACTTGTGCATCTGTGATCTCAGGAAGGCTACACTCTGTTGGGAAAGACATTTGCTCTTTTGGGGGGGAAGGGGGGAAGAAGTTTGCACTGAACCTTTCTGCCAGAATGTTGGCAATGTCTGTGGGTTCAGTGAATTTTTTGTCATTTTGCACTAACTCAGAGCATATCTAGGAGTTGCCTCCCAGGTTTCTGACATAACTAAAGAAGGCCTTGTGATTATCTATAGTGTCTTGTGCAATTTTTCTTTCGAAGCTGGCTTAGATGATTTTATGAAGGATCGTAGTTTCTTGCTAGTACTGATCAGAGACACCTTCCCTTTTTGGGAGTTTGCTCTATCATGTAGTAGCTTTCTCCTTCTGTTGTATAGCTTATTTATGGCCGGGGTCCACCAGACAGGTCTCCTGCCTTTGGAGGAGTGAGTCTTGGTTTTATTTGGGATAGCATGCTCCATGCATTCCTGTAGGTGTCCATAGAATGCTTTTGTAAAGGATTCTGCATTTTGGGCCATATTTTCCACTGGCCCGGGGGCTTTGAAGGATTCCACCTCAGTTTTGAGAAGTGTGATGTTTGCTTTTGAAAGTTCTTCACCGTGGTTTCCTTGGCTGGGGGTGGGGTTGGAATATGGATGTCCAGTGAGATTTGTTTATGGTCTGATTTTACCAATGAGGGGTATACCTCTGGTGTGGAACATAGAGACCCCATGTTGGTGATGACCAGATCCAATATGTTTTCCCCTCTTGTGGGAGTGGTGACCAGTTGTTGCATAGCATTTGAGTTTATAAATTCTAGGAACCATTGGGCGAGGGTGTTTGGGCTTGAGTAGTTTTCCCAATCAATGCTTGGGTAGTTGAAGTCCCCAATATAATGGTGTTTGGAAAGACCTTCATATTCTCCAGTGTTCTCAGGAAAACTAAGTGAGGTTCCTGTGTTTGGGAGGGTGGTCAGTAACAGGCTACAAACTGAAAGGCAGTTTTTCCCACTGTTAGTTGCACATGGATGGTCTCCGATGCTTCGTGCAGTGCCACTAACCTGGAGGTGTGCGTATCTTTGATAAATATGGATACTCCCCCTCCTTTTGTGGTTCGGTCCGAGTTTTGGGGCCAAAAAGCATGGTATGAAGTGTAACCTGTTAGTGCTGGGGTGCTCTCGGGACCTTGAACCAGGTTTCTGTTACTGCACAGATATCGATATTCTCCATACTGAGGAGAGTCTTGAGTGTATGCATCTTGAGGTTTAGACTTCTGGCATTGAGCAGCATTACCCTTAGTTTTTTTTTTTCTTTGTGTTGTCTATGGAGGTGGGTTTGTCTTTTGAGCCTTGCCTAAAAAAGGCACTATGGGGGAGGCAAGATCCTTTGCCAGTATTCAAAAACCCAAGTGTGACAGGTGCAAGCCATCCCTAGCGAAGCAATGTGGCTTGTCGAGCATGTCATCCCAAGCTGACAGACACTGGATCCCCTTTGAATGACACCAATACTTTAGCCAATTTTTAAAATTTATCATTTTGTCTTTATACTGTGGCATCATTCTTGGTGAGGGTAAGATGCTACTCAAGGTCAGGGTCATACCGGCCTGAGCTACATGATCAAAGAGCTCCTCTATGTCTCTTTTCATGTAGTCCAGGGAGGTATGTCTCAGGTCATTCACACCAGCATGGGCAATGACGGAGTCATATTTGTACATGCTTTGGAGTGACCTGAGTGCTTGTGTTATGTGGTGGATCCTGGCACCCAACAGGCAGCTTACAGTGACCTTCTCTTTGTTCAGCCTGGTGAGTGGGACATCAGTGTGTCTGACAATAGAGTCACCTATTACAAGTGTATTAGGTGTGTTGGTTAGCCTTAAGGGCTGTGACTGTGTGGCACATTGACTTTGTGAGCTATGTGCTATGTGGGTATTGTTTCGTGGTAGGGGTTGCTTGGATGTCTGCTTTGGAGGTCTCTGCTGCTTAGGAAGATTTTTATTTAGAGCCTCCAAGTATGTTTTTGTGTTTTTATGTGTTTGGTTTGCTGATGCGATAGGTCTATATGAGACTGCATTTGTGGTGTGTGTGGTTACCTTCTCCTCCTGACAGGCTGTGCCAGTCCTGAGTTGAGAGAGCTTAGCCTCCAGTTTGGCTATATAGTTGCATCTCTCACATATATTTGAGCTTGTTGGGAGGAGGAGAGGGTGGTCTGTATACATAAGGCAGTTGTAACATTGCCTCAAGATTCCCAGATTCTCCAGCTGGACTGGAGAGTAAACCCGAAACTGACCTTTGGACATGCCTGAATAATATAGGGAACTGCTTACTGACTGATCAGAAAGAACCAATAGGGAGCAAGTACTTAAAAGGAGTATAAGAGGATGTAGTGCTTAAGTTTATTAGGGTTTACCTATGAGATTACTTATACGAGCAAGTGCAGGGCTTTAGAATGAAAATAGAGTGCTTAATGAAAATAGAGTGCTTATTTTGAGATTTAGAGCAGTTCTAAGGGAAAATGTGAAGAGCAGACTTTGTTGAGCCTGGAATAGTTTAAACTTGTTTAAGCGGCGCTGCCCGACACTGCTCTGTGCGCAAGGCTGCACAAAAAGAGAGTTGCAGGGTTTTAAGAAAGAGATCAAGGAGTTTGGAATTGACCCAAAATAGCCAATAAGACTACAGCTTCTAGGCAATAACCACTCCTGCAGGGACAGGCAGGCTGCTTAGTGTTAACCACTGCCACTGATGAACACAGAGACTTCCCTTTAGCCCAAGCAAGCACTGGTCTCCAAGAAACTTACAAACAGTTCAGAACAGTAATTCTGTAACTGAACTTTCTTTTAAATTAGAGAAAGTGGGAAAATAGCAAGATTTTTTGTTTTTTTTTGTTTTTGTTTAAGGATAGCAGAGACACACAAGTAGCAAACTAGTCAGAACAGTGCAATAAATGACCCCAACACGTGTGTGCTAGGTCAGAGGCAGGAAAAATGCAATTTAAGAAAAAACAATTTTAAATTAAGTGCAACACAAAAAATGCAGTAAACAGGCTCTAGGTATGTTCTAAATACTGTTTCTAACCCAGATATTAACTTTTGCAATCAAGAAAACGCCAAAATGTAGGTGGCAATGCAGTTTTTCTAAGAAATAAATTACAAGAAAATACTTAAAATCTCAAAAGTGTTATTACACAATCACAACTACCTCCACACAGGATACTGATGACAAACACACACTTGACAGTACTGAGATTCAACCCCCTACCTAGCTATATATTGCTACTATAGTGTACCACATTTATCGCATGCACCACAGAGCCTCTCTGCTGTTTGATATCTGTTGTCCTTGTAAGGTGGACATTGTGACATATAGTAGGTCCTCAATATAAGAAATGTGCAAAGCCCACCAAACAATGAGTCCTGTTATTACACAATCACAGCTACCTCCACGCAGGATACTGATGACAAACACACACACCCACACTTGACAGTACTGAGATTCAAACCCCTACCTAGCTATGTATTGTTACTACAGTGTACCACATTTATCACACGCGCCACAGAGCTTATAAGGCTAGCCTTACTCCAAAGGTGTATTTAAAGGTGAATGACATCGGCAGGCTTGCCAAAGTAGAGCAATGGAAAGTGTAGTGACTGACCTCAAAAGCATTAATCCCTACACACACAAACACACAGAGTTTCACAATTGCCATGTCTGGGATTAAAACTCTGACGTAACTAGTACATCACACTATAACATCATGCAGTTATAGCACTCGCCCTTCTCCAAATGTGTATTTCAAGGTGAATGACATAGCAGGCCTGCCAAAGTAGGACAATGGAAAGTGTAGTGACTCTGAGTGGCCTCAAAAGCATTGATCCCTACACACACAAACTTTTACAGTTTCCATGTGCGGAATTAGAACTCCTACCTAACTTGTACATCACACTGTAGCATTACACAGTTATAGCATGTGCCACAAAGCTCATAGGGCTAGCCTTTCTCCAAAGGTGTACTTCAAGGTGAATAACATCAACAGGCTTGCCAAAGTAGGGCAATGGAAAGTCTAGTGACTGTGACTGACCTCGAAAGCATTAATCCCTCCACACACAATCAAACACACACACACACACACACACACACACACACACACACACACAGTTTTATAGTTGCCCTGTCTGGGATTAGAACTCCTACCTAACTAGTACATCACACTACAGCATTAAGCAGTTATAGCACTCACCACATAGATTACAGGACTAGCCCTTTTCTAAATGTGTATTTCAAGGTGAATGACAACAGCAGCAGGCTAGCTAAAGTAAGGCAATGGGGACTGTAGTGTGTGTGAATGGGCCATAAATCATTTGTCTGGAAGCACACACACAACACTCAGTCACACACAAGCTTACATTTGACAGGACCGTGTATACAACTTCTATATGAATAATGACTTGTGCTGTCATGTTACACAGTTATCAGAAGCACCACAGACACTATAGTGCTGATGGCTACCAGAAGTAAATGTCTACAGTGATAGACATTTGCACATTATGTGGTATTGGCCAATTGGATGTGTGCTGGGTGGGACAGGCCTCATGATGGGAAGCTCTTTGTCACTGTCTGTCACTTTCTTCCCCACATCTATGTATGTATATGTTTGACCTATTATAGTGTGTTGTCCTTGGATATATGTGTGTATTCTTATCCAATGTGTGTGCAAAGCATGACTGGTATGCAATGTGGAGTGTGTACACAGACATCTGCGACTGATAGATATGTATAGTCCACTGTCATTGCCAGACATGGGCTTAATTTCTGCAAGTGTGGGAACATGCTCAGTAATGACCCCTCAGTATTTTGTTGTCAGACATGGGCTTCAGTAATGACCCTTCAGAATTTTGTTATCAGACATGGGCTTCATTTCTCTAAGTGTGGGAGCATGCCCAGTATGACCTTCTGCATTGAATGTTTGAATCCATTCCAGGTAGGTTGTACTCCAGTGCAGGCATTTGTGTTCTACACCTACAGCTAGCAACCTGTTTCTGCAGGATATCTGTAGATAGGTTGACAATATGGGGTCACAATGGGCAAAGGATATTGAAATACTGTAACTAATTTGCCTGTGCTGCTTCTGCTACATGGTTTTGGTGTTAGCAGAGATATTCAGACATATGTACTGTTGTACACTGTGATGTTTTATGCCATCAACTACTGACAGGTATACGTATTTGTTTGCAGTAATTTCCTGAGGAATACAAGATGAATGAAGCTGTGTCCTCGATTGTGGTCTGCAGCCTACATATTCTTGCAGAATCATGCCATTCTGGAGGGGGAGCTGCAGACACTTGCTGATGGGTCTGTGTAAATGGTCCAGAACCTTGGTACTGTGGTGGCTGAGGATCCCATGCTTGTACATCTATCATCGTGACAGGATGGCCATATCCTGCTGTGGCCATACCTCACAGCTCTACAGATTCATACAGATTTCCCAGAGGCAAGGCTCATATTTCTCATCATTACCCCTTCACATTGTGGTTTATGAACAGGTTTGTAGCCACCCATTCCTGTGTTTACAGGCAGGGATAGTATGTGTACACATCTGAGTTTCAGACTTCACACACTCCATGGTGTCCATGCTTCTACCTCCCCCTCTGTGATTCTATCCTCTTCTGAACATTATGAAAATGATATCTGATAAGTATCCCTATAGTTATCACTTCATCCCAGCAGTATTTAGGGGTTTGTCCACAGTTCATGCAGTAGGACATGGTGGACATGCTACTGGGATTTGTCAACATGGCCTTGCATTTGTGTTCTGTGGACTGTGTTATGTTGTTATTTTGGAGTCCATGAGATAACATACATTGGCAGTACAGGCAAGAAACAGGCCATTGACAGAGGACTGTAGGGCATTTTGTAGTGATGCAGGCCATCTGTAGCAGGAAAGTGCATTGTTTCACTCCTACAGTCCCAGGCTGTACATATCTGTCAGGCTGGGGTGACAGGGTAGGTGTGCAAGGTGTTAATGGCAATAGTTTCTGTACTTATTAATCCATTGGCGTGGATTCTGGCAGGGTGCTGCTTACAGCTAGGGACACACCTGCATGGGACACCTCTTCAGCATGCTGCATTCTGTGGATATGCCCATACAGAGGTGGGGGTCATATTGTACTTATTCCCAACAGCAAGAATATGACCTGTGAGGTACCTGTGGCTGATGGTGGGGTGAGCTGAGTGCATGTGTGCTATGGAAGCTACTTGCAGCTGACTCACAGATAAACATGGGACATTCCACTTATCCTGGCTTGTGCAGGGACATCAGCAGTTTCTCAGTACTTCATACCTGTGCCTTTTGTGGTCTACCAGTGTTTGGCCAGACTACATCAGTATTCCATATTACACAGCCAACTAATGTGCTGCCAACCTGTATGTACAAATCCAAACATGTCTCCATTTGACAGTAACATTTTATACACTCTTTGTCTAGGGTACTTCCACCTGTGTACTGTTTGTATGCCTGGGCCCACATTCATGCCATGTCCATCTTTCAGATGGTGACAGATATTACATCCGAACAATTAGTATGGATTGTGTCTTGCTGGGATGGATTGTATTTGGCACTGCAGTAGTGAGAACTTGGCCCTGTCATCAATAGTACTGGCCATTGGCCATGGGGACACAGCCCTCCATGCCTACATGCTGACCACTTTCACACAATATACAACACACAACAACCTAACACACAGAGCCCTGCATATTGTACACATGCAACAATCTATCCTGCTGCTTTGGCCAGCTCAGGTAATCTGTGCTCCACTGTTATTATACCCACACATACATGTTACTACATTTTTACATAGGATTGTGGGGGGGACACCTGACAACTGTAAACATTTGCTATGACTGTACTGGTATTTCAGGTACTCTGTTGGCTTTCATTTCATTCTGTATTTTGACCTATCATGCAGACTAGAGGCATATCAGTGTAGTATAGTTATTAGGTTTCATTGACCTACATTTCACTTTCAGACTTCTTACCCTTCAGAACTAACATCCCACTGCCTGACCTGTTGTAGTCTGTCTGTGTAGGTCTGGAGGGGGGTGCTGTTCTCCATTACCATCACTTGGAGGCCTTAGCACAGCTTTTCTTTGTGTTTGTCTACACCTGTCCTGCTGGCTGAGACTGTTGTTGGGTATGCGAGCCTCACTAACATACATGTGTGTGTCCTATGGACACACATTTGGCCCACCACATGTCCTGCAGTAGGTTTTGTCACCTTGTTTAGTACTGCTTACTGTGTTGACACCAGTATTTGTTATGGGTTTCATGTTGCCCATATAGTTGTCTACTATCTTCTGCCATTCCATTCAGCCACCTAATTCCCTTGCATGCTCACATGCGTACATAGATACAAGTAGCAGAACATACTACTCCATTCAGCAATTGATAGTGAGAGTGACTTACCTTGTGGCTGTGCCAGTATTGAGGATGGTGCTGGAGGGCTGACTATGTCAGATTCACATAGTACACTCCCTATACATGGTTAAGCACAGGTAGTGTCATATGCTGACGACTCTACAATCATATGCTCAGCCAACTCTATATCTGAACTCCAATCTTTAACCCAGACAGCCTTCAGCACAGTAGAGGCTTGGTTCTTGAAACAGTGCCTTCTTCTGAATGCCAAAAAGACCAAGCTACTACTGTTTACAACTAATACCAAGTCCTCACCCTTAAACTTCTCCATCCAATCCAATAATGGCACTATGATATCCCCCGACTCTTCCACCAAACTATTAGGAGTCACAATTGATAATAACCTTACCTTTGATATTCACATCAATAATACTATTAAATCTGTTAATAAAAAACTGGGCTCCCTTTACAGGATAAAACCATTCTTAACTCCCACAGCCAGAACTACCATTGCCCATTCCCACCTAATTTCAACTCTTCTATATGCTGCACCCATATGCACTAATCTAAAAAAAAGTAATCTTGCTAAGATAGACAACTCCTCTAACAGTATTGCTAGATTTGCCACTGGAAACCCATACAGAACTCACCACTGTCTTAACCTTCATCAGCTAGACTGGCTCAAACTAAAAAACATCCTGATACGTTCTCAACTTACCATTGTTCATAAGACCTTTTACCACCCCAATAACACACCAATACTCAACAACCTTATAGTACCCAATAGAAATCTTAATTCTTTACGCTCCTCCAATAAACTCTTAGCTAGCACCACCAAGTCAAGTAACTTGGCTGGTGACTCACTGTTCTCCAATACCGCAGGAAAACAATGGAACCTCTTGCCATCTGACCTAACCTCACTCCCCTCCCTTCCACTCTTTAAATAAAGACTTAAAAAACACCTTAAAACTAACTGGCTTTGCCTTTGCTGTTGCCCAGACTAATACTATGCAGTTTCTCTTAACTAGCTACTGTCCTCCCCTCTATGCTGTATACTCCTCTAAATGTTGTAAGTCCTTTAAGCTATCTGTGGCTCATTTATAATTATTCAAAATACAGCCTCTTATGTATCTGGAAGGCAGTATTCCTGTCAAGTCTTTACATTTCCTCCTTCTCTCCCTTTACTGACTAACACTTAGGAAATAGACTGGCAGGATTACACTACAGTAACCAAGGTTGTAAGTCTTTCCTAACAATGTCTTGGAGCTATCCCCACATATTCTAACTTTAAAAAATATCTGCATATGTATTATGTGTTAATATAATGTGTCTCTTAGTCATCCCATACTTTAATTGCAAACTCAATTTTTGTCTCATAGCCTACCATAATTTATATTGTTATACCCTTCTTCAATCTTGTAATAATCTGTTTGGTGTGGTTTATTTGTGGAGCTTTTCTCCCGGGCCTCTACTGAAAATGGAAATATATCCAGCTAGACCAGCCCAGTCAACAAATGTAAAATAAAAATAAATAAAATTTGGCATCCCTTTTACTGTATGTGCGAGTCAGAGAGAGGTGTCATTCACTGGGTTCCTACCGTGTCAGTGTATATGCCCACCACATGTCCTGCAGTAGGTGTAGACAAGGCCTGGGCATACTGGGCACACCTCCTTCTGCCTACAGGGGCAGGCTCAGGTTGTTCCTCCTCTGAGTCACTCTGTGCCTGTGCCGGCCTTGGCAATGGTGGAGGGCTGTGTGGTCCTGCCCCATGCTGTTCTGGCTGCAGCTGTTTCCGCAGGATCATATCGTGTAGCATGGCACATACAATTACAATTTGGGTACATGTAGCTGGTGAGTACTGCAAGGCTCCACCGGATCTGTCCAGGCAGTGGAACCATAACTTGAACATCCCAAACACATGCTCTATTATGGTTCTTGTCTGTGCGCGTGCCTCATTATGGCGTTCTTGTTCGGGTGTGTGTGGATTTCTGATGGGTGTCATCAGCCTCAGCTCTAGCCCACAACCAGCATCCCCCACTAGGTGGCCATATGGGATGTCCCCATTGGCAAATCTCTGGTACAGCTGCATCATATGCCAGATGTGGGAGTCGTGATTGCTTCCACGGCTGCCAGCACACACAGTCATTATAATGCCCTGGGCATCACACACAACCTGGCAGCTGATGGAGGGGAAGCCCTTGCAGTTTATGTAGACTTTACCCCGCTCATTGGGTGGTGCTTTGATGTGTATGTGCATGCAGTCTATAGCACCAACTACCTCAGGGTATTCTGCTATTTGGTGGAAGAGACGCATATTGCTGGTCAAAGCCTCACGAGTGTTGAGGAAATATATGTTCTCACTGGCATGTACTGACATGGCATCCAGGAACTGGTGGAGTACCCCGGATGCTGATGCCTGTGAGATCCCCATGATCTCCCCAGTTGGCTTTTGGAAGGTTCCTATGGTTAGTATTCTTAAGCCTACACATACCTTGGTATCCACTGGGATGGGTTCCCCTCTGTTGGTTCTGTGTGTGAGGCATGGCCAGCACAGCTCAACAATTTGCTGTAGGAGGTCCCTGTCCACCCTATAGCACCCCACTATTTCCAACTCATGTAGCTCCTGGCAGGCTACCCGGGGTCTGTACACTCTTCTCCTTCTCCTCAGTGTGGGTTGGTCATCAGCATTGTCATCCTCACCACCCTCAGCCTCTTCCACATGTTGACTTATGAGAGCAAAAGCAGCCTCTATCATTTTGTTGCTTTTGTTAGGTAAAATTTCCCATGTTTGTGTACACCAGTGGTGTGGAGTTTGTGGGAAAAACCAGAGGGAAAGGTATCTGCATAGTTTATAGTAGTGTGCTGGGCTGGGCTGCTGCATGTGCAAATGGCTGGTTCTGATACATTTCACCTGCCAGCTATGCTAGTTCTCCTTGATTACCTTCCTACTGCTATTTTCCCTTCCTATTGCCTTCCTGTTTAAGCCCCGAGGCGCGCCGTGCAAACCCAGTGCTCAGATGTGAATGGAGCTGCTATTTCCTGATTTTTTTTTTTTTTTTTTTGTTTAAACCCTGGTGTATGGCGCACACACACATTTAGGCAATGTAAATACAGCTAGGCAGTTTCAGATACACACCCTTCCTTAGCTCTGCTAAACTAAGGGCAAACCCAAGCCACAGAGCTCCAATAAGCTTACAGTATGCCTGACACACCCCTTTATGATGTCAGCTAACTCTTAGACTTGCACCATGGCTTTCCTGCACCTACACGGTTGGTTGCTGGTTAGCAATGAGGGGAAATCTGTGATTCATTATCATTCCACTCATTTGCATAGAACTGACTGCTAATGCCTAGTTACAAGTCAAACACTGAGCCTTCCCCCTTAACTATTTTCCATGCCATATATTTGGCCATTGGCATGCCTTCCACATTATATACACCCTTTATTTGGAGCTGTCATGGCTCCATTTTGTAGTTTGCAGAAATGCATCCGGTTAGTAGCCAAATACATTTCTGCAAGTTACACTAATCTTGCACGGACGACTGCCTGCTTCCTGGATTGCTAATTCACCTCATTTGCATGATTTCACCTGCAAATGGGGTAATTGGCATACAGGAGCTGTGCTCGTGCAGGAATAGTGCAGCAGCACTTGTGCATGTCCCGTGAGCTTGTTCCTGCATCTCTCAGCAGCCATATTGCCTCCCGCAGCTCTTGTACTATTCCTGCACATCGTGCAGAGCTTGCTGAATCCCGGGGTTGGTCTCAGCGCAAGTGACCACTTACACTGAGACCAGGCTGAGAGTAGGTGTTTTGGAATCTGGTCCATGTAGCAAGCCTATTTATAGACAGACCTTACACCAAAGTAAGTCACTTACATTGAAAGCCGGTATTTTGGAATCAAGGCAGACTTACACATAGAGCAAGTCTTTTGGAATCTGGCCAATGGCATATTCTCTGAACATGAGGAAGGGCTGGAAGTCAAGACTTCCATACCCACAACCATATCATTATGATGATTGTTAACATGCCAAATAGCAGATGCACACAAGAAAGGCACAAAATGTTATTCATGGCAATGTTAAAATTTTGATGTTTGCTTTTTAGTAGAAGTATAACATTTCAGTGAAAACAACATTATAGCAAGGATTTATTGATAGAAACATTGTGCTAAAGCCCTTTGCACATGATATTTAAATGTCTAGTTACTACAGCACAAATCTTCAAGTTCTGTAATACCTTAGCTTTGCAAAAGGCACCAGTCATCAAGGGTCAGGCACAGGACTTTTAGACTACATTACATATCCAAAGTCTTAACAGATGCACAGATGTTTTACACCCAGATATATAGAGATACTTACTTTGTCATGAAATCCAAATTTACATTTATGGCTAGAGAACTACAGTGGAGTCAGACCACAAACAGTTTCAAAACATTTTCAGAAAATCCTTACAGAAATATGACTTGCAATTTCAGTAAAAATCTGATACACTGATGCACACTCCTGACAGTCTGAGTAGAGCATAAGCTAAACAAGTGCAAAGATGAAGATTTTTGAATCAATTTTTAATCAGATATATGGTGAGCAACAAACTCATGGGCATGATGAAGAGAGGAAAGAGTTCTTACAGAAAATTAATTTTCCCAAGATTGACGAGGATTCTCAGGGAGAATTGACTGCATTGATTACAGTTGATGAAGTTCTAGAGGCAATTAAGAAACTAAAGCCACATAAAGCCCCAGGACCAGATGGTATGACCTCTGAATTTTATAAATCTTTTAGTGGGATTCTGAGCACCGTACTTTCACAGACCTTTAACTATATCATTTCGAATGGCAGCAATGATCTTCATTTTAATGCCTCAAGAACAATTCTGTTATTGAAAGAGAATAGTGATCCCAAAATCCAGACAATTATAGGCCCATATCTTTGTTGAATATTGATATGAAAATCATGACATCTATTCTAGCTAGTAGATTAAAAAAATAATAAACTTGATAATATCAGAAGAACAGGCGGGGTTTATAGATGGGAGACAGACTACAGACAATACATTAACTCTTCATACTTTAATATCTTATGCAAAGTATAAAAATATGAACATATATGCTTTAATAATTGATGCTCAAAAGCATTCGATAGAGTTAATTTGGCTTATTTATTTGAAACATTATCATATTTCAATATACCTCAGCTTTTTATTTCTATGTTAAGAAATTTATACAAGAATGCATACACTAGTTTATATATAAATCATGAATGTTCCAAAAGGATTCAAATTAAAAATGGAACTCGACAGGGGTGCCCATTGTCTCCCATACTGTTTAATCTGTATTTAGAACCTTTATTTCTTCATATGAAACAAAAAGTTTTTTATAATTCTCCTGTACTTCTTGGGATAAATGTTAGGATGGCTGCTTTTGCAGATGATTTAAATATATACAGTACCACACCGGTGTCAGATACAGAAAAAATACTAACAGCAATACAAACCTTTGAGAAAATTGCTAATTACAAACTAAATTTTAAAAACCAAAATATTCCCTCTAAAGACACCTACACCTTTTTCAATGCTACCATTGATAGGACGAATAAGGACAGAAGAAAGAATAAAATATTTGGGGATTGACTTTTCAACTGAAAATAGAGAATTTTTTATCAACAATATTAAGGCAACTGGAGACCGAATAACAATAGATTTGAAAAGATGGAGTAAGTTGAAGCTACCGATGATGGCAAGAGCAGCGATAATAAAAATGAACGTTCTCCCAGAATGCTATATATTTTAGAGCAGCACAACTTAAAATCACGAAATCCTTTTTCAAGCAATTTCAGATAGGACTGGGGAAATTTTGTGGGAACCCAGAAAACGAGAATATCCTATGAAAAACTGATGGCTCCTAAAACGAGGGGGGGGTTGGATTTACCAGATTTTGAGATGTATTATACAGTGATTCAGGCCAATAGGATTTTAAGGGTGTCTTACTTGGATAGCGAAAATAGAAAATGGATACCCAAATGGGTACTGCTAAATTATAAACATATAAAAGGGAAGAGAATTAATGTTAAAGCTGTACCATTTTGAATATAAAAACATTGAGTAAATATGAGTTAATGGAACACATCAAGGTATGGGCAGTGGCGACTCAAACTCTGTTTGCCTCCTTGAACCTTTTAAAATATATGATGATGTTTCAACCGCTTGATGGAAATCCTAATATAACTATTGGTAATCAACTGATAGACTTAAAGAAATATCCATTTATTAAGGAATTAACTGTAAGGGATTTATACCCCTTCCTAGGAGTAGCGGTACATGATATCTTAAAAGAGATGAATCTTCCCATCTCTTATTTAATTATAATGAGGCAGTTAAAAGATTTGGCCATAAATTATTTTACCAGTTTTGAAATAAAAAGAGGAACTAGTTATTTCAGGTCAGCTGTGGGAAGCATTGCAACAAGATAGAAAATATATATCCTCAGCGTATAAAATGGCAAAAGAGAGAAAATATAATAATCATATTCTGTTATCCAAATACTGAAGAGAAATTGCCATCCCTAGATGACAGTAAAATAGTAGAGGCGTTTAACTTAACATTAAAATCTGTATCACTTCAAAAACTGGTCTTTACTCAATTGATGATATTTAACAATGCATATTATACCCATCTTACACTTCATAAATTTGATTCAAAAAAGTCACCTACATGTCCACAGTGTATAGATCAGACAGCAGACCTGTTACACATGTTCTGGAGTTGCAAGTGCATTTATAAATTATGGAATTCTTTAAAGTTACAACTACAAAAATGGGTTACCAAAACTCAACACTCTCCTGGGAATTTCTGATTTTACATATTCCACCGGAGAATTTGGACAAAACAAAAAGATTGTAATTATGAATATTAGTTTACTAATGAAATTATATATAGCCACAAATTGGTTGAACCCAGCACAGGTGTCGTGGCAAAATTTCAGGCTGTTAGCGATTAAGCATATATTAGCGCACAAATTGTTAATTAGAAATAATAAGAAAAGTATAAACAGCATAAAAATTTGGGAACAAATCTTTAATATTATTTTATGAAGGTCCCTATCCACTTTCCGTCAGGACATTCTGTATGTGTACCAACACATTCTTGGATTAGATAGAAAATGTAGAAATAATACAAATTATTGGCTTGAGTTGGTTTATAATTGTCTATTGTAGATGCTTTTATGTTTAATTTTTTGTGATTTTAATTTCCTGTACTTGGTTAAAATGATATTTATTCTTAATGTATTATAGGGAAATTCAAAATGGAACTAAAACATTGGAAGCAATATTGTACATAATGTAAATAGTGTGTGAAATGTATAATGGTTTGGCAAAACAATAAAAATGATTATTGAAAAAAAAAAAAAGAAAAATATCTGGGACTGTAGATAGTGTTACATTTGCCAGGGTTTGCAGAAAAGCTACAGGAGTTAAAAGCTTGTCCCAGAGATAATACAGAACTTCAGTCACTCTATGACAGGGTAGCCTGACAATGTGAACTCATTAAATATTCTCATCTAATCATATTTTCTGTGTTGAAACGAATGTTTCTATAATTGAAGATTATTTTTCAGCAATGATAGATTAATCATTCCTATTCAATTACACGAGAAAACGCTGTTTCATACATATAAAACATACTTTGGCATAAACAAGTGCAGGAAAAACAGTGTGTGTGTGTGTGTGTTATCATATTGTCCCAGAATGACTGTGTAAATGGGTCTATATTATCTAATCGACCGCTTAGCTTGTCGAACGCCTATACTTTGCCAGCTAAGGGTTGAAAACTTACAATCTGGAATGGCCAGGTAAGAAAATTCTTCCATTGGGAAAGACTTCACTTGGCTATGCCATACTCACATAAACTTCCAAGCCATAAAAAAGTGGGGGGGAGCTACACCCCCTAGTGTGGGGGGGTTGTGCCACCCACATCCCCCTAACTAAATATACCAACTCCAAGATCACTCTACATTGGGGGAAGGGCAAATTCCCAATAATGGACAAGCGAATTCTTTCCCAATGAAAGAATTTGCTTACCTGGCCATTCGGGATTGTAAGTTTTTGACCCTTAGCTGTTGATGTTTAGGCATTCAACAAACTATGTGGTCGATTAGATAATATAGACCTGTGCAAACGGAGCACTTAAAACAAATCTGTGAAGTGTGTGGTACATTCAACAGTCAATCATTCGACAATCAAATAGAAAGAGGAACTCCCAGTCCACAACCTTCCTTTATTACCTTACCTGAAAGGAGAGACTGATTTCTTCCAGAAAAAAAACTGCATATGTGTGGACTATTATCTGAAATTCGCTGAGGATGTACAAATGTGTGATACTAGAAAACAGTCTGTTATGAGCATCCTACCATCTACTTTTGCAAGGTAAGTAATATCTGAAAAAAATACATACTTTTGAATTTTATAATTTTGTGAACCAATGGGAATTTAAACACATTACATCATATCCTAGGTATCCTCATTCAAATGGGTAAGCTGAAAGAATGGTACAAATTATAAAAAATGTGTTAAACAAATGTATGTACTCTAGGTCAGCAGATTGCTGCTTCCCCATTCTCAGCTCAGAAACACCCACATTCCATCAGGAAATAGTTACATATCCATTCTCAGCTCAGAAACACCCACATTCCATCAGGAAATAGTTACATATCCATTCTCAGCTCAAAAACACCCACATTCCATCAGGAAATAGTTACATATCCATTCTCAGCTCAAAAATACCCACATTCCATCAGGAAATAGTTACATATCCATTCTCAAGTACAGAAACACCCGATTACAACAGCAGATTGTTAGTTATGCATGGTCTGGTACAGAAAAAATATCTTTCCATCAGCAGATTGTTATTTATTCATTATCAAGTACAAAAACACTCCATTATATCAGCAGATAGTTACATATCCCATTCTGGCAGAAGAATTGTACTTATCCATTCTCAAGTATAAAAGCACCCTATTCCATCAGCTGATTCTTACTTATCCAGTCTCAAGTATAGCAACACCCTATCTCATCAGCAGATTTTTGCGTATCCATTCTCCAGTACAAAAACAACCCAATCCATTGCTCGTTATCCATTCTCAAGTACAAAAGCACCCTGTTTCATCAGCAGATAGTTACATTCCCATTCTCAAGTACATCAACACCCCATTCCATCAGCAGATTGCAACACGTCTCTTCTTAGATACAAAAACATCCCATTCTATCTGAGAATATTACATATCCCATTTTGTCACAAAAAGTTATTAATCCATTGTCAAAGTGCAGAAACACCCCATTCCAATCTATTGCATTCTATCCAGCATAAACTACAACAGCATTATGTAAGTGATTACGAAAACAGAAATTCTACAGCAATAAGCAAAAAAAAAAAAAGTAAATAAATCTTTCTGTTGTGAAGGAAAGGTAAAAAAGTAAGAATTTCAACATTTTCCAGTTACTTGTCAAAATGATTTATTAATGCAGACACTGTGTTTTGGCATTATGATTCCCCAAGATCTTAGCATGCAAAAAGCATAGTTTAACAATTTTAGAGAAGAAACAGAAGGCACCTAGACTGCCATATATACAATTATGTCCAGATGATTCACTAACAAGTCAGGACTCTGAGAGGATTACTCTGGATTCTTCTCATACACTATCACCTGAAATGTCTGATCCAAAGTTTAACACCTTCAGAGTATTATACGTATGAGTTATCACATCCTTTGGTGTTTAATGCTTGTAATCTGAACAGATGTGATTAGACTAGTGATTGCATTAATCCTGACAGTGATGCTAAATACTCCAGATTTATTAAATATAAAAAAATGATTTGGATACTGTAACTTATATTGCTCAAAAGTATATTAATGATGCTTGCATTATTTTCAGTGTAATAATCACATGATTAACAATAACAAGAGCCGGGTCATAATTATTATTCAAAGTTCTACATATCATGTGTAATTGTAGGTGTGTATTATCTTTCTAAAATAAAGCAGGTTTATCACACACATTGTCTGGGATTTAGTAACATACTATGACAGTTCCAGCCAGCAACATCATGAAAGCAAATGTGTATGCATGCCCTATATTGTGGCACTATGACAATGGCTGGAAACCATAGTAAGTGACTCTAGGTAATGTTTACATATCATTTTGTAGGTTTAAATGAGCTCATACTAGGCAATCGGTCTGCAGACCGTTACACAGATTCAGAGATAAGTACTAGTTTAGCTGCCATTGTGGACTATTTTATGCCTAGTCAATTATCTTTTCAAAGGTGAGAATCCAACTTTGTATCTTGCATTGGTGAGGTAAATGTAAACCAATCCCAAAAAAACAGGTAAGCAGAGGTAGTAGCAATTGAAATGGCAATAAAGAGTTGCATTGGAGAGAAAGTACAAGGTTTTAGGGAAAATAATCATAGGCTACGTGTCCTTGAGGATCATTTTAAGCCTAGACAATGCTACTTATTAAGCGTCAAACCCTGTATGTTTTGTTTGTGAGGTAAACACCTTAACCATTAGGCCAACCCCCCACAGAATCAAATGCTTAGCTAATAACCAGATAATGGCCAAAGAAAAGGATCAAACCCTGCACCTTGTGTCTATGAGATAAAAGCTATAACCATTCTGCCAACACCTAACGAGGACAGTATTACCCACCTATTTTGGTTAACATATATTTAAGGAGGTGCTGGAAGGGAGAAATACCAAATGTCCTGGTATCTTTCCTAGTAGCTGGTCCAGACAAAATGTGGAATACCACATAACATTAAATGAAAACTTTAATAAAACTGTAAATATCTCTTATTCTCCTGACAGCACCGCAGTCAAGAATATTATTAATAAAAACTGGAGAGCTACTTTAAGTACTGACTGTTTTATTAAAACATTTGGTAATGAGCCACTATTTATTTTTGCAACCAATAGAAATGTGAAAAATACCTCATAACCAAGTCAATAGTTTTAATGCATAAGTGGCAATAAAAGAATCCACCAATGTGGCTGGTGCGAACAGCGTCATTGTATATATGAAGGTACTAATATAAGAATTCACAATTAACTAAACATTATTTCATGCAAGGCAAATTAATTGCCATACAGCTGGAGAGGTTTATGTACAACACCTATGATGTCTTCTATCTAGCAAAGACAGAGAGATGATGAAACACATTGTATTCATTATATATTTACTTATTTGTCTTTGTTTACTTGGAAAGTGCAAAAGTGCAAAACCCATTTTCAGCAGAGGTCCTGGGAGAAAAGCACCAGCAGATAAATTTAATATACTCATGACAGAAACTTTTTTGCAATAATTTTCATGAAGAATTCATAAGCATTGCTCTAGAACCCTTAAGAAAGAAAGACACAAACAATGCTTTATATAAGTATTCAATAGTTTCTCCTAATTTTTGTTTTAGAAAGGGTTAACAGATTACAAAGAGGTGGTTGGTGAGTAAATGCTCTCCTTGTGTCAATAATAATATTTCAATAAAAAGTGCATTAAATATGAAACCATAAAATTACGATAAGAATTGAATGGACATTTGTTCACAGAATTGTTGATCGTCAGTTTTCCCCTTGTGTTCTTTATTTTTATAAATGTGTTTTAGATGAACTTTTTCTTGGATCAGATGATCTGTTTACTTTATCACATGACTGACTTGCACATATTTAAGTATGGCTTTTAATTTTTAAAAAATATTTTACTCTGAAGAACTCGTTATTGATGCACTAGGGTGAAAGCAAGAAATAAAAGATATGTTTGTTTCTTTGGTAATGATGTGTGTTGCTTGTTTTTTATTGTGATTAGTTTGTATAGAAATAGAGGTAGCACAAGCAGAGGAACATCCACAATGAACACAGCAAAGTAAGACTGGGAGTAAGTGGGGACTGAGGGTATACCATTTTTGAGGGACAGACATCCATTTTCTTTTTTTTTTCTTTTAGAACATCAGAAGGGAAACTCCCTGGGCAGTCCGCTAAAGTAGCACCCCCTGAAAAATATCTCTTCCAAGGCTGCACAGCAAAAGAAAAAATAAGATCCTCCAGTGTTCCAGTTAGCACCATTTAGACTCTCATCTAGCTATTTGCATGAATGTAAATAGTCATGCAGAAAATGTTGTAAGGAAAATAGTAAATCATAAAAAAGTGATATAATTAACAACTTGAAATTAGCATTACACTTTATATATATATATATATATATATATATATATATATATATATATATATATATATATCATAGGAGGTTACTAGACAAGCCCTTACAAGCTTATCCATGTAATCCCAAGTTGCCCAAATTGATTAAGTGGTTTACTTTGCAGACCATGAGGGACATGGGTGCCAGCCCCGGAGTGAATTTGCTGTCTCCCATCCATTTGTCCAGGTTGCGCTTGAATAGGGTCAGTAAGGAGCTCTGCTTCTTGTGAACTGGAAGTTTGTTCCAGTAGTGTGTCAGTCTCTAGGCGACATATTTGTCTCTCCACATGTTCTGTTAATGTCACAGGCCAGGTTAAGATCCTTAGAGGGAGTGATTCTTGTGCAGATGTGAAGCATATCCAAAGGGGCAGGGTCGGAGACTGCCCTATAGGCCAGGCACAAGTCTGTTCTCATCAGCCTATATGATACAGAGTACAGTGACATGGTCTTAGTCTGTACCTGCACAACATGGTTTGGAGGCCCTGTATTTTCTTGGTAAGGAACCTCTGTAGTCCCTCCAGCTGCTGCAGGTTTCTGTTGAGTTATATACAAAAGGGGCATTGTACTCTATTAATGGTCTGATGAGAGGTGAGTACAGTGGGGTTATAACATCCTTAGACTTGGATTCAATGCCCTTACTTATGAGAAGCACAATGTAGAATGCTTTCCTTACCACAGTGGAAACTTGGTGGTCACAGTTCAGATTGCTATCTACCTGTGTTCCTAGATCTCGCACCACTGGGTTTGAGCTAAAAGGGGTGTTGTCAATACTGTAGTTAATGGAGAATTGTACTTTGCAAAGGGAATAATAATGCACTTTTTTGCATTTAGTTTTATACCATGGCTTTGGTGCCAGTCATTTGAATGTGTTAGTCCTTCCTGCAGTATGTTAACATCATTGGGGGGCTTAATGATGGCACCCAATTTGCAGTCATCCGTGAACTTAGTAATCCAAAGGCCATCTAATTTAGCCTGGACTTCTGAGAAGTAGATTCTGAACAGTAAAGGGCCCAGCACAAAACCTTGTGATATGCCACTGGTGATGGCTCTACTGGTAGAGGTGGAGTCACCAACTTTTACAGTATGTGTTCTGTTGGTGAGCCAATTGGCTACCCATCTAGTGATGTAAGAGTTAATCCCTAGCTGAGAGAGTTTTTTAATGATACCTAAGTGGGGATTGTGTCAAAAGCCTTGGCCAGGTCAAGATAGGCAGTATGCACTGTTTTACCTTCATCCAGAGGTTTGGTGACTTTGTCGAAGAAGTCTACTAGGTTTAACAAGCATGATCTACCCTTAACGAAGCCAAACTGGGTTGGGTCCAGATTCTGAAGGTCACCTATGTTTTTGTTGATAAGGTCCTTGATGATTCTTTCCATGGCCTTGCAGATGAGATTGGCTAGACATATGGCTCTATAGTTCTCAGGGTCTGTTAATGGCCCTCCCTTTGTGCAAGGAAATTACTATTGTTCTCCACTCCTCTGGGACAAAGCCAGTTCTCAGGCTAGGGTTAAAGAGAATGCTAAGCGAGTCCGCTAGGTCCTGTTTTAGAACACATAATAAGCATCCTGGAATGTTATCGGGTCCCACTGAGGTGTTATTTTGGCCTTGGAGAGTTCAGATAAGACCTGATCTCTAGAGATACTAGGCAGGGGACTGGTGTCTGGTATGGTTTGGGTTATGGCGGGTGGGGCCAGGGGGGATGAAGTTTGCACCAAATCTGTCGGCTAGCAGGTTGGCGATTTCCTCCAGTGTAGTATGAGTGTTACCATCTATTACCTATTCTGCACATAGCCAGGCATTCCCTTTTAGGTTTCAGACATAACTAAAGAATGCCTTATGATTATCCTTAGCTGGGGGTACTAATTTAGCTTCATACTTAGCTTTAGAGGATTTCCTGAGATTTCTGATTTGCTTGTTCAAGCTGAGGAGGGAATTCTTCCTCTGCCGAGTCAGTTGCCTCTTATTCCTAGACATCAATTTCTTCCTCTTGTTATAAAACCTGTTTTTACTTGAGGTCCAACAGGGTGGCTTGTTTTTTCAGGAGGACCTGGTTTGATCGAGTCAGGTACAGTCGAGTCTATAGAGCTGCTTAAGTGTTTGTACAGGGCATCTGAGTACACCTCTACGTAGGAGTCATTATTATCTGTGAGTGCGGTGGGTATAAAACTGTTTATACCATCGCTTAGTAGTCTGAAGTTTGCTTTGGAAAAGTTCTTCAGGTTTTTTTTTTTTTTTTTGTTCCTGTGGAGGTGTCATGTCCAATAGTTACTTCTAACAAGACAGTTTTTTGGTCCAACGTTACCAGGGAAGGCATCACACAAGGGAAAGTGCAGTGACTTCTCATTTTGGTCAGTACTATGTCTGGAATATGTGTGCACCTTGTGGGGATGCAGATTATCTATTCCAGAGCATTTGAATTGACAAAGTCCAGGAACCTCTGGGTGAGTATGCTTGCTCTCGTGTACGTCACCCAGTTGATGGAAGGATAGTTGAAATCACCCATAACTAAGGCATTGGGCTGTATGGAGAGTGATTCCAGTAAGCCCAGGAAGGTAGTATGTTTTTCTTGGTGTATGGTGGGGAACCTATAGCTAGCAATGATGTGGTAGGGTATTTTGCCTGGAGTTAATTGGACATAGAGTAGTTTGAGAAAGTCATACTCTTTGACCAGTCTTGAGGTGTACTTGGCTTTAATGAAGATGGATACCCCTTTCACCTTTGTTTTTTTTCACATTCATTTTGTGGTCTGAATGTGGGGAAAGAATTGTAGCCCTGCACAGCCAGGGTGCTCTCCATTACCTTGAACCATGTCATAGTGACTACACAGACGTCAGCATCTTCCAAGGTGATGAGTGTAGATTCAAGCATTAAGCAGAAGAACTTTGAGTTTGCCCTTTGGTGGATTTTGTTATGTCAAAAATTACCTTTGCCAGTATCTGAAAGCCTAGGGGAAACAGGTGCAGACCATCTCTGGCAAAGAATCATGATCTGTCAACCATGTCTTCCCAGGCTGACAGATACTGGATCCCCCCAGACTGACACCAGAAGCTAAGCCAATTTTTGAAGTCAATCTTGTTTTTTTGTCTGTATTGTAGCATCATCCTGGGTGAAGGTAAAATTCTAGTTAGTGCTAGGGAGATACCAGCTTGGGACACATAATCTCAGAGTTCATTCATGTCTCTCTTCATATAGTCCAGAGAGATACATCTTAAGTCATTCACCCCCAACCTGAACTATGACCAAGTCATAACAGTACTTGTTGTTGAATTACTTGAGAACATGAGTGATCTGACAGATCCTGCCACCTGAGAGGTAGCTGACCGTAACCTTTTCCTTGTCCGGCCTAATGAGGGGAACATCTATGTGTCTCACTATGGAATTGCCTATGACCAGGACATTTGTTGTTTTGCTTTAGGGGCTTATTTGTTGAGACACATTTGTATGATTTATTATGTGTAATGGTTTCTATTTGGGTAATAGCGTGCGCTCTTTATTTACATTTGGGAGGTCTCTGGACTTTGGGTAGACTTCTAGTGAGTACCTCTGAGTATGTGGGTCTATTGTGAAAGGTGAAGTGTGTGTACTGACCACCTGTCTGGTATCTATTTTGTTGTTACATGAGAGAAGCGATTCCAATTTCATAGTGTACTTACATCTCTCAAATAGGGTATTTGTTTGCTGTAGGAGTAAATGACTGTCAGTACACAGGAGGCAATTGTTACATTGCCTCAGTATTCTCATGTCAGTCAGGCTGGCTGGAAAAATGATGGCAAACTGCCTGTCCATTATAGTAGGGTTTTACCGTGTGACCTATTAGAGAAATGAGTGAGCTAGGTTGACTAGGTTTGCGCTTGGACTATCAATGTTAGTTCAGTTGAGGGCTGAGGATGATAGGTATGCCAACACTGCTCAGTACACAACTAAGTTGCGTTTTGTGCAACAGAGAAGCTTGTGAGGGTTCGACTGACAGTTATCTAGGGAAAAATTATGTTTCAAGGCATTTGCGTCTATACAGAGGACTGCTAACCCATATTAGTAAATGCAAGCCATTAATACAGGTGAAATTAAACAGTTTTAAGCTAATCTATAAATAGGAAATTACATAATGTACCTTCCTCCAGCAATCCCCATATCAGACAAGGCTGGATCCACACTCTTCTGCCACAAAGGTGCAGAGGAGCCTTTCTTAATGTAAGATGGATGGGTTAGTGATCAAGTGTAACAAAAACAGGCTAGATTCAGCAGGTCTGAATCTAGACTATGCTATCTAGGCTGACAATACAGTTGAAAACAAGTGTCAAATGCTGATATATATATATATATATATATATATATATATATATATATATATATACATATCGATATATATATATATATATATATATATATATATATATATATATGGGTCTACTTTAAAAGACCGAACCGACGATTCCCCGACACGTGGAAAACGAAGACCAAACGACCGACAGGTAAGTTTACCGACAGGGTGATTTGCCGACAGCGGAAAGACCGACAAGGGTAATGTGCGATCGCGACTCGGTAAGTGTGCGACAGTGACGGCGTTAGGAGCGGTGAGGTAAGTGTGCGATATTGTGGGATTTCGGGTTAGGCTGTGGGAAAGGTGAGTGTGTGTTAGTGTTGGAGTTAGGGTTCGGGTAAGGTAAGTGTGTGATAGTGAGGGACTGTAGTTTAGGGACGGGTTAAGTGAGTTAGGTTTAGGGTGCAGGTAGGTGAAGTGTGCGATAGTGTCGGAGCTTGGGCTAGGGGTGGGTTAAGTGAGTTAGGTTAGGTGCAGGTAGGTGAAGTGTGCGATAGTGTCGGACCTTGGGCTAGGGGTGGGTTAAGTGAGTTAGGGTTAGGGTGCAGGTAGGTGAAGTGTGCGATAGTGTCGGACCTTGGGGTTAGGGGTGGGTTAAGTGAGTTAGGGTGCAGGTAGGGTGAGTGTGCGATAGTGTCGGACCTTAGGGTTAGGGTTTGGGTTAGGGCTAGTGGGTATGCTATGTAGTGTGATGTGTTGTTTACGTTCGGTGTGTCGGTGTTATGGTGTTCGGTGTTTTGCGTTGTCGGTTTTGTGTGTTGTCGGTTATCTGGCATCTGTGATTTTTGTGTCAGCGAAGTAGCGTGTCGGTCTTTCAAAGTAGACCCATACACATATATATATATATATATATATATATATATATATATATATATATATATTTATATATATATGGGCCTACTTTGACCCCGTCTAAATAACACTTTAGCGAAACTTAGTTTCGCTAGTCTGGTTTCATGAAAGAGCATTTCTCCGGAAATTCACTTTCGTGAAACTACTTTTCACCAAGATTGTTCCTGGAGATCGCGGTACAGTGGGGCTAAGGGAATTTTCCCCTTTCCCCACTGTAGTGTGATCTTGCAGTTGGTATATATTAGTAGCAGGGCTGTGGGGGGGTGCAGCCCCCTACATGGGGGTGCAGGGGGGCTTGCCCCTACATAATTTACTGTAGTGCATTTGTTTTGTTTTGTTTTGTTTTTTAATGCTTCGTTGAGCTGTAGTTTTGCAAAAGTGCATTTCCAGAGAATTGTACTTTTGTGAAAAAGGACTAGCAAAACTGAGTTTCGCTGAAGTTTTATTTTGATGGGTCAAAGTAGACTAATAAATATATATATATATATATATATATATATATATATATATATATATATATATATATACACATGCATACATATACATACACAGGCACAAACACACACACACACACACACACACACAGATATATATATATATATATATATATATATATATATATATATATATATATATATATATAATCTGTATATTTAGGTCCATAGGTTCATAGATAAGTACTAGACAGTCTTTAAACTATTACAAGCATAGCCAATACCCATATTCATAAGTCCCCTCCAGCCTCATTGAAAGCAATACAGGATAGACCAGGGGAGAATTTGACTCTGCCCACCCACGTGTGTAAGTTTACCTTGAAGGTACAAGGGTGCTAATTTATATCACATGTAGTGGACGTTTATCCCTAAGGTAGCAGATAGTTTTAGATATAAATGTAGCTCACCAACATGCCTTATTTATTTAGTGCTGAAGTATTAGCTCCTTTAACCTCACAGGGGAGTCTATAAGAAAATTTTTACAAAGACAGGGTTGTCAGTCTGCCCTGATAATAAATTTTTTGAGGCCACTGATATCTTTAGTTAGGAACCTCTGAGGTTTCTCAAGCTGAGTGATATGTTTAGACAAATACATGCAAAAAAAAAATAGGTGTTTTATTCCTCCATGGATCTAATTATATACTATTAAAGGGAAATTAGGACTTCTTTGGATACAGAAGATATGCATTTGGAATTTTTATAAGACAGCGAAAGACTTTCCAAACTAGTTTGGAAGCATAATGGTTAAAAGATAATGATTTCTTACCAGGATTACCTAGATCTCTTATGACAGTATCTTATTGGAGGGGTATCCTGTATATGATATGGGACATTGTTTTGTTTACTATTATACTACATTTTTTATGTAGTTATTCATAGGTAAGTACTAGGCTAGTTGCCCTTGCAGGTTATTTTAAGTCTAGCCAATTTCATTTAAAAGGTAAGAATCAAACCCTGAACCTTGTGCCTTAAGGTAAACACATTAACTATTATACCAACCCCCAACTCGTTGTCCTTACACTGTTTGTTAATATGGTCTAACCCACGCTGGAGCAACTGTGATTCAGTGTAAGATCGAATAACTACTCTCAATTTGCAGTTATCTGCAAACTTAGACAACCATAGGACAATAATGTTGGCCTGAATGACTGAGAAATAGATACCAAATAGGAAAGAGACCAACATTAACATCTGTGGTACACACCAATGGTAAGTTTTTTGTTTCAGAAGTAGAACTCTAACCACATTTGTTGTGTCAGACGGTCACTTATTCACAGCACAGCATGCTGTTGTTGTATCTTTTGGCTTTTCCCAGTTAGGGGTCGTCACAGCGGAACTCCGGTCCACTAATGATTGGCAGTGGATTTTTACATGTCGAGTTGCCAGCCCTGACGCACAACCTTCAATGAAGGCACGCCCATTCATGCATGTCTCCACACAGAAGACGCTCTAGCTGAGAATCGAACAGGACAATGTCTTACTGTGAGGCGACAACGCTACCGCAGCACCACCACCACAGTATTCACAGCACAGCATAAGGATTTATATTCAGATTTACAAGTTTATTAATAATAATGCTTGGGAATAGTGTCAAAGACTGTGGCTAGGATCATATACGCTGTACGTACTTCCTAACCACTATCCACTTCTTCACTGAATTTTCCAAATACATTAATGTGGGTAAAGAGGCAGGACCTTCTTTTGACAAAGGGTTAAAAGTTTTTCAATGTCCATATTAATGAGGTCTGAGAAAATACTTGAAAATTCCACCTAGATAACCTTATATATGAGGCTCCTGAGGCTAATGGGTCTATTGCTACTGGAATATGCTATTGGGCCACCCTTGTGCAATGACATTACAATGGCTGTTTTCCAGATTTCAGGAATGTAATCAGTCAAGAGGCTTAAATAAAGAGTTTAAGTAGGAGTTCTGGAGTTCACTTCGACCATATTTGGTACTGATAATTATGCAGTCTGGTATGTTGTCTGGGCCCATGGATGAGGTATTCCTAGCTTTTGAGAAGGCTGACAAGACTTGTTCTATAATAATTAAAGTGGGAGGCTGTGGCTGTGGGATAACAGTAACTGTGGGTAAAGTAAAATGTGTACAAAATTGGTCAATTAGGATATTAGCTAATTCCTTTGGATTAGAGTTGCCAGTGTTATTGTGGATGAGCTCTGAACATTGTTGAGTATTAGTTCTTTACTTCCTGAAATAGTCAAAGAAAGATTTGTAGCTATTTTTTTATGTTTTTGCAACTAATCCAAGTTCATAATTAACTTTGAGATTCCAAATGCTTGCTTTACGCTCAATTATGAGTTTGTTTTATTTTGCTCTTAAGGTAAGTGGAACGAGACTTCTTATAAGCATCAAATAATTTCTTTCTCTTGTTATATAATTTATTTATAGAGGTATTCCACCACATGGGTTGTTTTTACATTTCTCATTTCCTTCAGAGGAAGATTAGCGTAGAAGTTATTTAGTTCATTAAGTAAATGAAGAAGGTTTGCTTTTGAGAAATCCCTAAACACATAGATATTTGCAGGGGAGGTATTACCACTTTTAAAGGAAACCATGACTGATTTATGATCTTATTTACATAGGGAAGATGATGCATAGAGAGGTATGCAAGAAGTCGCTATATTTGTAGATATAAGATCAAGGGTACTGGGGCCCCTAATAGAATGGATACCTAACTGAACTAGGGACTTAGTGTCTATAATGTCAAGGATATGTTGGTCATGACATCCACATGTGATGCAGGTCAGCTAGTTTAATGATGGATGATTTAAGTCCCTCAGTGGAAACATGTTGAGCTTAATAGGCATTTCAGCTAAGGTGTTATGATATAGTTCATGCTCATAAAAAGGACATAGGTGAGTTCTATAGCTAGCTATAATGTGATAATTAATCTGGTTTAAGGTGATTTTCACATCTATAAATTCAAATTTGTTGTCCTGCTGAATCTGTCATCAGGTGATGGCATCCTTGACAAATGCTGATACTCCGCCACAATTGCCAAAAATTCTAAAGACATGATAAGCACTAAGCCCAGGAACAGAATAAGCACTTTGTTTTAACACAATGATTCTGTAACTATATATATATATATTTATATGTGTGTGTGTGTGTGTGTGTGTGTGTGTGTGTGTGTGTGTGTGTGTGTGTGTGTGTGTGTCTAAATATATATATATATATATATATATATATATATATATATATATATATATATATATATATATAGGTTTGGGCACTGTTTTGATTAGATTCCTGGCACGGAGTAAAACTGCATTAATGTGTTCCAAAGTAGAATTTACTAGGATGGAATGTCCAACAGAGCAGACAGACCCTGGCTAAAAAGACTCTACGGTGGCAGCAAAAGCTTTAACAAGAATGTGAAAGCTTTGGTAAGACAAGTCCAGACCATCCCTGGCAAAGCATGAAGACTTGCCAGTAATATCTACCACAATTATCATACTGGGTCCCCCTAGAATGATATTATAGTTGTATATAAACACACACACACACACACACACACACACACACACACACTTACATATACATTTATATATATATGTATATATATATATATATATATATATATATATATAAAATACATATGTATGTATTGTATATGTACACAAAGACTAAATATAAAGGAAATGGAAGATTAAAATGAAAATCGAAAATAAACTTTGTTTTACATAAAGGGAATGGAATATGTTATCCATAAATCTCTAGCAACTAAATTAAACATACTCTCTTATGCAAAGATAAAACATTGCTCTGTGAAATAACTAACATTGTTATACTGAACTACAGCTGCTAAAATAGAAAGATTTATATTATAAAAATGGATAAGTAAATGCAAAAATCATCTGTATTCCAGGATTATTGAAAAGGTATCTAAGGAAACCACTATAAAGAATGACAATACATGCCATATGTTCATCTTTTTTCTACACCTACATTTATGTTCTGGTTATCATGGCTGAGATCTTTTCTTTTAGTGAGCAAAAACACAGAAACCAACCCAGGATGGGATGCCAGTCCACTACAAGCCACGTAGCCACACTCACACACCTACTGTTGTCAGTCAGCTTGCCTGGTTGTCTTAGAAGTGTGGCATGAAAACAAAATCATCTGTGGGAACTGACATGAATTTAGGGATAACATGCAAATTCCACCTAGAAAGAACTCTGAATGGATAAAAAATAAAATATTGTGAGGCTGCAAAACTACCCAGCACACCACCACTCCACCAGTAAGACAATGAAGTGAACCAAATAATAGCAGCCTAAATGGGAAGAATCTAAGATAAAATTCTGATTTACACACGTCTTATTTACACCTATAAAGATTAACTTGGGGATACATAAATGAGTTAAGCATATAGCACATGGGTGGCAAAAATAGTACATGAAGAAATACAAAGCCAAAAATATAAACATATATAAGCAGAAAAATGATGCCCTTCTATGTCGTGTGCATGGATACATAGAAAGTTAAACATGAAAAAAATGTAACACATAAAAAGGATAGTCATTATGAATAGAGCTGAACTGGCCTAGTGGTGTTGCTCTGACTGTAGTTCAGAGGGTCTTGGGTTCAAGCCTTGCTAGGGATGGTTATTTTCCACTCAAGTAACCTGCATATGTGGTCTCAGCCTGGTCTGTGACATCAACAAGACTTGTTAGTGGGAGAAATTTGTGTCCCAGAGACTCTCCCATCTATGTAATAAACTCCGTCTCCATATCAAGGAGAGTACCTCTTTTTAAGCACAACATGTATAACTGGATGGGAAACAGAGAATATGCCCCTGGGATTCCACCCTTGTCCCTGCTGGACAGGGACATTGGGCACTGATTTGTCTAAACATAGGTTCATAGGTTGGTACTAGGCTATCGGCCCTAAGGCCTATGCAAGCCTAGCCATAACAATTCCCTGGAAATTTTTTCCCACAATATTTACTTCTCTGGGCCCCTGTCTAGCAGGGTGACTGACATGATCCCCGGGGTGAATTTCCTATCTCCCATCCAATCATCAAGGTTCCTTTTGAAGAGGGCCAATGAGGTGCTCTGCTTGACATGTATGGGCAGTCTATTCCAGAGTATGGGGAGTCTCTGGGTCAGTAACCTATCTCTCCAGCATGTTTTGTTCAATGTGATGATAAGGTTTAGATCCCTGGAGCGTGTGGCTCTGAGGGATTGGGATTTCTTTAAGTGGAGCATGTCCAACAGCTCAGGGTTTGACATGGCCTTGTATGTTAAGCAAAGATCGCCTCTGAGTAGACGATATGTCACAGAGTATAGCTGGAGTTTTTTTAGACGGTCAGCAAATGGCATCTGCTTTAGGCCTGTGATTCTTTTAGTGAGGTATTTCTGTGGCCTTTCCAGCTGTTGCAGATGTCTTGTGAGGTACATACCAAATGGGGCATTATACTCTATAATGGGTCTAATGAGGGATGAGTACAGTGGGACAATTACCTCCTTTTTTCTGGATGAAAAGCCCTTGGTGATGAGGTGTGCCATGTAGAAGGATTTACTGACTGTTTTGGCGATGTGGTTATCGAAAGTGAGATGACTGTCCACTTGTGTCCCTAAGTCTCTCATCACACCTTCGATGTTTAGTGCCCTGCCACCTATGTGGTAGTTCATGAGTACATGTTTTTTTTCCAAAGAGGATGACTATACATTTCTTGGCATTAAGCCTGAGCCCATGGTTTTGGCACCAGGCATCTGTTTCTGTAAGGCCCTTTTGTAGAATATCCACATCATTTGGGGATTCAATAATGGGCTAAACTCTTGGCTAGGCTTATAAGGGCCTCAGCACCAATAGCCTAGTAACCTGCTATGATCCTATGATCCTGTATTGAAGAATTGTATCAAATAAGGGGAAACACAGATGCTTATTTTTCATATATGAACTCATTAAAGGGTTATATAAAGAGTCAGAAATGCAAAAAGCTTAACTTTCTAAGGAATTAGATAAAACCTGTGGCAATAGAGGACATACTCACTAGAACCTAGCATAAAATACATTTAATCGACACTTTCACCAATAAGACTTCTTCAGAAATACACACACACTGAAACTTACTAATATATATATATATATATATATATATATATATATATATATATATATATATATATATATATGTATATATATATATATGTATATATATATATATATATATATATATATATATATATATATATATATATATATACACACTTTATTTTTTATTATTGAAGGATCCATAGAATTGCATTCTGTCTTTCTTGAACAACTTAATGCTAGTTGTGATTTTTTTGACATCCACCTTGGGTGAATGTGGTTATTGTGTGAATTATTTAGATGTAGACTTAAGCTGGAGTTTTCCTGAAAAAGGCTTTTCTAGTAGGATTTTTAGGAAAAACACCTATGTTAATAACTACCTACATTATTTTAGTAATCACCCTTGGCATATGAAACAGAATGTTCCTAAGGGTCAGTACATTAGAGTCTCAAGTATGACCACTGATGATATGTTATTTCTTAAGGAGATTCATTTTATTACAGAGTTGTTTCATCACAGGGTTATCATTTGTCCTTGTTACATAATATTGATTCTGACATTAAGAACAGGAGGGGAATAGATTTCCCTCCTATTTTAGAAAAAGGACTATTGGTAAAAGATACTGTTGATGAAATTGATCCTATTGGACCTTTTTCTACCTTGCCTAAATGTGTTATTGATATGACAGTGGACAGTGAAAAGATTAAGTCTGCTGTACATAATAATTGGAAAATCATTTCTGGCAATCGTGATTTCCAAGCAGATTTGGGCAACAACCCTTGTTTTGTATATAGGAACGTTCATACTATCAATAATTTGTTAGAGATAAATGAGACAAAGCTGTCCCTCCCAACTTCAGATAGGGCTAGAGATATGTACAAGTGTTATAGTTGTAACACTTGTAGACACATTTATGAGGGGCCTTATGTTAGTCTGCTACATTTGAATCATATCATTAGTATACTTGGCAGATTCAGTTGTAACACTCAAAACATAGTATATATTGCTTTGTGTTCAGGGTGTTCCACATTTTATATTGGCATGACTACAAGACAATTGTATAAATGGGTTAAAGAACATTATTATGCTATAAAAGTAAGAGATGAAAACAATGACCTATACAGACACTGCAGTATGTTCTTCATATAAGAAATTTACTTTTTCCATTTTGGAACATATTGGTAATGATCTAAGGGGTGGTAACATCAAAAATAGAGTGGAGAGAAGGGAAACATTTTGTCAGCTAAGGTTGGGGGCTGACAGTCCACCAGGTTTGAATGATATGATTAATATCAAGTGTTTTTTAGTGGACCAGAAATTGTTCCTGTAGATTTGTGTTCATATTTTTTACTATTTTTTTAACGATTTTATTGGATGTTTTAACAGTTTATTGCTTTAATTTTCAATTGTTAATTGATGTGACTATTAGGTTTAGTGGGTGCATACACACATACACACACACACACACACTCACACACACACACACACACACACACACACACACACACACACACACACACACACACACGCACACATGCACACATGCACACATGCACACACACATACACACACACACACACACACACACACACACACACACACACACACACACACATATATATATATATATATATATATATATACTAGTAAGTTTCAGTGTATGTGTATTTCTGAAGAAGTCTTATTGACGAACGCGTCGATTAAACATATTTTACGTTAAGTTCCAGTAAGTCTGTCCTCTATTGCCACAGTGTTTTTGCTTTATTGTTTCTTACTTTTACACTGAGTGTCATTTCTTAAAAATTAGATGAAACCTGTCAAAACATGACCCTGTTAATCACATTTTACCTAACCAAGTATTTAAAAAATCATCCATACCTGTATGTTCCCCAAAACTGCAAAACAAAACAAAAAAATATGAACTCACACATAGAAGGCCAACTACTTACGCATGCCTTTTCCAAAGTCTTCATACGATAACCTAAGCCACATGGAAACTAAGACAGTAGTCTGTGGAAGCTACCACTCACAGTCATGGCTAGCCACGCCTACCACCATGAACAAAAGATGAACATCTCCTGTTAACCATGATTCTGCTGAATATGGCAGCATAGCAGTAAATAGCGTAGTATCAGAACTCCATGAAAAGCTGATTTTGTTTTTTCTGCAACAGATTTTAGAATGTGATATGATATTAACTTCATACTAAGTGCCTACCTTACATTTACACATCTTTCTTCAACAGTTAACCATATAATTTTGTTATATTCCAGCTAGTCATGAAATGAATGCTCTTCTTCCATTTTGCCTCCTTGCCTTTTATACATCTTTCTTCAAAATGTAACCATAGAATTTTGTTATATTCCAGCTAATTGTTGGACTGCACCCTTCCCCAAAGAATGCAGAAGAGTAAATACATCTAGCACTGAAAAAGCATACCAACTTGTCTTTTTCTCAGTGTAAGGAAAAATTACCTATTCATTCTGTTGTCCTGATTATATTCTTTTTTAAATGGCACCAAGTTAAATGTCTGTTCTTTGCCTGGCCAGTACTTAGTGGTCTGCCTCCACTGCCCTTTTGCTTTCCTCTCCTCTTCCCTCTATAATTAATGATCTACACCCTTCTCTTCCCTCCCCTCTATAATTAATGATCTACACCCTTCTCTTCCCTCTATAATTAATGATCTGTACCCTCCCCTTCCCTCTATAATTAATGATCTACACCCTTCTCTTCCCTCCCCTCTATAATTAATGATCTACACCCTTCTCTTCCCTCTATAATTAATGATCTGTACCCTCCCCTTCCCTCTATAATTAATTATCTACACCCTCCTCTTGCTAGCATGCTGCACTTTTTTAATTGCTCTCTCTAGCTACTGATTTTTTGAATCTCTCTCTTTGCCTGTATAGGCAGTTCTGTGTTGCTTTGCTTTTTCCCTTTTCCATGCCCTGAAGTTTCACTAACTAATCTATTAGTATTGTCTTTCTATCCTTATTGTTTTTATTCTACTTTTAATACTGCAAAGTCTAAGATTTACTTTTGCATTTACACTAGTAAGCATCCTTAGTCACATGCGTGCAAACTCTAGCAATGTCAGCTCTATAGACTGTTTATGGCCATGCACTGGTCCTAAGGGGCTGGACCCCAATTTGTTCTCTGTTTACCCACGTCCAGCTCGGGCTCACTTCGCTCACCTACCCTACCCCAGTTTCCACCACACCCACTACATCTACATTTATAGTGTTCACATCCATGCCCAGCACTGAAGCATCTACTCTGGCTCGAACCACCTAATTACCTTACCTATTCCCAGCTGCTTGGTGCCCACAAAATAATTCACAAACCTGATACTTGCCCATTACTACAAAACATCTTCAAACACTATTTCCTAGGGGGTCACAGAATAAATATTTCCTATCAAGAATCAAGTCTCATAACAGTGTTATCAACTCACTTTACTCAGCCTGTAATTTTGAGCATTGGAACTCCATCCCACCCACCTCAAAACAAGACAACATTACCACACATTTCAAACAGAACCTAAAACAACACTTAACTTCCTCATACCTACATTTGTGCTTCCATCCTGACTAATCCTACCTTTCTTTCTGTTTTTCTTCTATTGCCAATCTCACTATCAATCATCCTGACACTTTCCACTTTCTTATCAATGTTTCATTCTCTTTCATCCCCACTACTGCTCCTACAACTAATCTATATCCATAATCCTCTCCTAATACTCCTCCTTATCCACCTTATCATCTTACCTTTCTACTGTTATCTCAACCACTTCATTATCAGTATTTTTCTACTTACATTTTTGTTTATTATATCTGTTTACAACCTCCCTCTTCCTCTCTTTTCTATGCATGCTTTAGTGACATCCTACCTCATTTATGTCAATACACATGTTGAACCTATGTACATTATCACTGCTTTTGTATCTCCAGCTATTATATGTTAACATATCTTTGACTTATGAAAATAATATAACGTCTACAGTATATGATGAATGTCTTTACTATTCACTTAAATACTACCTGGAAAAAAATGCTTAAAATATTTATGTTTTATTGTTGTTCATTGTAAAAATGTATTTATGTGGAGTTTTTCTTCCCAGGCCTCTACTGAAAATAGGACTTGTTACCAGTCAGACTTTCCCAGTAAACAAAAGACAATAAATAAAGGTGTATATATGTGCATGTTTCTTGGGGAGTTGACAGATAGTCTGTCTGGGCAAGAAAATCTCCTTTTAAGTAGATGCCCATGAAGAAAAGCTCCATACAATGAGAAAAAAAAATGCATACAGGAATTTTGTAATACATTACTGTAAGAAAAACACTATAATAAAGACAACATACAATAATTATCTAATAAAGTAGTGTTCTAGTGAAACACTACATTAAAATACAAATTATATAGAATATAGAATTACAAGAAAACATGATATTAATACAAAGATCAGTCATACTCAGTTTAGCCAATATTAAAGTAGTGTAACTTATGCTAGAAGTCTAAACCTCAAAATGCACTCTGTCGAGGCACTCCTAAAAATGGAGAACATCAATATCTGTGCAGTAACTGAGACCTTGTTCAAGGCTCCAGAGACCACCCCTGCAATACCAGACTACAACTCTTACCACACTTTTTGGCCACCAAACCAAGACCGAAACACTAAAGGTGGAGGAGTGTCCATATCCACCAAGGATATTCACACCTCCAGGCTAGTTGCCCAACACAATGCATCCAAAATTCTCCAGGTGCAACTAACACTAGGTAAGACTGCAATCCAAATTGTAGCTTGCTACAGATCCCCCACCATGCCTCAAGATTCTCACTACACCTTTCTAAACATACTGGAAAATATTAAGATACAACCAAACACCCTAATACTGGGTGATTTCAACTACCCTGCTATTAACTGGGAAAACCACTCATGTACCAACACCTTTGCACAACAGTTCTTGGAAATCAGAAAGTCCAATGCCCTGGACCAACTAATCCATAGTCCCACCAGGAGCACCAATAATCTGGATCTGGTCATTACCAACATGGGAAATCAATGCTCCACACCAGTGGTTACCCCCTCGTTGGTTAAGTCTGACCATAAGCTTATCACCTTTGACATCCACATCCCACTCCACCCCCGAGTAAGGAAACATCCATAAGAAAACTTCTCCAAGGCCAACTTCATTCTACTCAAGTCAGAAGTGACAAACTTCATGACACCCATGCAGACGGGAACTGAAAGTTCGACTGCCAAATCCTACACTGAAGCACTGTATGAGCACATCCACTCATGTATGAATCGTGCCATCCCAAATAGAACCAAGATGCTCTCCTCCAAAAAAAGGAAGCCAATCTGGTGGTCCCCTGTCATAAACAAACTATACAACAGAAGGAAGAAACTGTTGCAGAAAAGAGAAAAATCCAAGGATGCAAAAAACTCCGTTACCAGCCTCAGCAAGAAGTTGAGATCCCTCATAAAATCCTCCAAAGCTAGTTACAAAAATAAAATTGCCAAAGATTCCAAAGACAACCAAAAGACATTCTATAGCTATATCAAGAATCTAAATGGCAATGCTCAGAGCTGCTCTGAGCTACAACAGAATGGCATTAAATATACTGATCCCAAGAATATGGCCAATATCCTGGCAGATCGATTTAGTGCCAACTTTAGCCCCCTCTCAACCCCTAAAGGGCCCATCTCAATACAGAAAGATTGCCAAATTCCGGTAATCATGGCCACACAGGTAGAAACCACACTCTCCAAAGCTAAGAATACAGCATCCATAGGACCAGACGACATCCCGGGCTGTGTACTATATGAACTACAAAATGAACTGGCACCTCACCTAAGTGCCATGTTTAATAATAGCCTCACCTCAGGCTTCATGCCCATTGAGTGGTGCATAGCTATAGTTATCTAACTCCACAAGGGGTATCCACCTTGGATCCTGGTAACTACCATACCATCAGTCTGATGAGCCTGATCTGCAAGGCCATAGAACTTATAAACAAAGACATTGGCAACCTTCAAACACTGGACCCCACCCAGTTTGGGTTCATGAAGGGCCGATCGTGTCTCCTGAACTTGATTGTCTTCTTTGAATCAGTCTCCAGAGCCGTGAACGAGGGTAAGGCAGTCCACACAGCCTACCTGGACCTCGCCAAGGCCTTCAATACCATCCCCCACTCTGGAATCATAGATAAACTTACTAAGCTGGGCATAAATCCCTATATCACTCGATGGGTTGTCAAATGGCTTACTGACAGAACCCACACTGTAAAAGTAGTTGACTCCAAATCCAGCTCCAGACAAGTAACAAGAGGAGTACATCAGGGTTCAGTCCTGGGACCACTCTTGTTTGGCATCTACTTCTCTGAAGTACAGGCCAACACTGAGGGATTCTGGCTAACAAAGTTTGCAGATGACTGCAAACTGGGAGCCATTATTGAATCCACAAATGAAGTGGATATTCTACAAAAGGGCCTTACAGAAACAGATGCATGGTGACAGACCCATGGGTTCAAGGTCAACGCCAAGAAGTGTATAGTTATCCCCTTTGGGAAAAAACATGTACCCATGAATTACCACATAGGCGGCAGCACACTAAACACTGAAAGTGTGATAAGAGACTTAGTAACACAGGTGGACAGTGGTCTCACCTTCAATAACCACATTGCCACAACAGTCAGGAAATCCTTCTATGTGGCACACCTCATCTCTAAGTGCTTTTCATCCAGAAAAAAGAGGTCATTGTCCCACTGTACACACCCCTCATTAGACTCATCATAGAGTACAACATCCCGTTTGGTATGTACCTCACAAGACATCTGCAACAACTGGAAAGGCCACAGAAACACCTCACTAAAAGAATCACAGGCCTAAAGCAGATGCCCTATGCTAACCGACTAAAAAAACTCCAGCTATACTCTGTCACATATTGTCTGCTCCGAGGTGATCTCTGCTTAACATACAAGGCCATGTCAAACCCAGAGCTGTTGGACATGCTACACTTAAAGAAATCCCAATCCGTCAGAGCCACATGATCTATGGACCTAAAACTTGTCATCACAATGAACAAAACATGCTGAGATAGGTTTCTGACCCAGAGACTCCCCATACTCTGGAACTGACTGCCCATACATGTCAAGCAGAGTGCCTCCTTGGCCCTCTTCAAAAGGAACCTTGATGACTGGATGGGAGATAGGAAACTTACCCCGGGGATCATGTCAGTCACCCTGCTAGAGAGGGGTCCAGGGAAGTAAATATTGTGGGAAGAAATAGTCAGGGAATTGTTATAGCTAGGCTTTTATAGGCCCTAGGGCCTATAGCCTAGTACCAACCTATGAACCTATGTTACAGAATGGAAGAAAGGAAGGCAGAGTAGGGAAAATAAGAGGAAATATTGGGAAAGTGGGAAGAAGTGTTAGGGAGATGCGAAATAAAAGTGAATTTAGGGAAATTGGAGGAAAAGTGAGAAACTGTGGTCCACATGTACTGTTATAAAAGCATCTTGTGGTTTGTGTTTAAGGTGTGTATAAACCAGGTATCTTATAGTCAGGGTAGTGGCTTGAAGGTTCCACTTTATTTTTTATTTATCCTTTGTCAACCAGGTTAGTCACACTAGGCTAGTAGCGTCCTCTTTTTAGGGGGTCTTGAGGTGGTATTTATACCACCAGAGGAAATTTCGCCAGGAACTTCCCCTAGTCATCATTGCTGTAAGTAAGACCCATTTTGGAAGAGTACTTCCTGTTTCCCTTCCAGCTGCAGAGATGGCCCAGAGAAACAAAGAGATGGAGAGAGAAAGAGATGATGGAGTGGTGAAAGAAATGAAGGAGAAAACAAATATTGAGACTGGAGAATGTATGCAAGATTCTGAGGAAATGTTTAAAAGAAACCTGTTTGATGGAGATGAGTCAGCAAACGATGACTATATATTTACAATCCTCTAGTCAGGAGGGTTGTAGGATGATTTAATTAAAGAAATGGTGGCACACAGTGAGCCAGAAAATGAAGGAGATGTTTCCTGGGGAGACATTATGGAGAAAATAAAAAAAGGATGATACCGAGACAATCCTGAAGAATAGTGGTTTGATGAAAAAGAAAACATATGCAGAGAAAGTAAAAGAAAGCAGAAGCAGAAAAGAAGGCAGAAGTATGTGGTAAGGATTCAAAGCAAAGAAAAGAAAAAAATGGAGAGGCATGAAGTGTGGGACGATTTAATATTTCCTTTGGATGTAAAAGCACATGAAGTAAGAGCACTTATTCTTATTAACAGTGGGATATTTTGTGGCATTATATTTGAGACTGTTTTTGAATGGAAAATTTTCTTGGAAAATATGAAAAAAAGAAAGACTGTCCCCCGGATTCACTAATCCTCCATGTAAGACTTAATAAGTCTTACTCGGTGGCTGCAGTTGAATGGTTTGACATCAGCGTGCCATGAATATTCATGAGGGCACGCTGACTCAACTGTAACTCTTACACGGACTGAGTAGGAAAGCAGGGGGCGTGTCCGACTGTCGAGCAGTCTAAATGTGCACGCCCCTGCAAGGTTTTAAAAAGCATAATGTCAACACACAAGAGCGAGTTCGCTCAAATGTACTTGCACCCAACACCACACTCCCTGACACTGTAAATCCCCATCACACTTATATAAAGTAAATAAGTATATATATTTTTTTAAATCCACGATATAGCTGCCCGTATTTGCGTGTGTGTGTGGGTGTGCCCATTGCTTAGCTAGAGTTAGCAATTCTGACATGGAAGAGCATAAGAAAGAATGTTTATGCAAATCACACCAAATTGCAATAGCGTAATGGTAGAGTGTATGCACAAAGAAAAGGCATTCATGGTTAGAGTCCCACCACTCCCCTTCTTATTTATGTTTTAAATCAGTATTTGAAATAATACCAGACATATATGATTAAAATTTTATGAAAAGCAGTGACATGGCCAATGTATCAGTGAGCAAACTAAATATTTTTAATGGACCCAAATATATAATAGCCTGCTATTAAGCAACACTTTACACAGCTAAACACAGGTGCCCATAGTTTAATAGCGCTTTACCCAGCTAAACAGAGGTGCCCATAGTCTAATAGTGCTTTACCCAGCTAAACAGAGTTGTCCATAGTTTAATAGCACTTTACCCAGCTAAACAGAGTTGCCCATAGTTTAATAGCGCTTTACCCAGCGCAATAGAGTTGCCCAAAGTATAAAAGCGCTTTACTCAGCGCCATGTGTTTGCACGGACGTGCGTGCCGTGCCAACCAGGGCACCGTAGGGCACTGTGGAGCAAGGTAGAGCTACGTTGCTTAAATGCAGCCACGCCCCCTAGCCTGTCTAGACTGTATTAAAATAAAAGAATGACAAGGCTCGAACACAGGACCCTGTGCATCATAACCAAAGTACAGAACCACTAAGCCATGACAACATAGGAAAAGCAGCCACTATTAACATTCATAAACTTATGAATGGTAGTTTAACTATTACTAAGCAGGTCTGCAGTCAGCCGAGAATGTTACAAAATGGCCAATCACAAAAAAGTGCGGGAAATGTGGCATATTTAAGCCCCTCACCATAACTGATTGTAGCTCACATTTGCAGTCAGAATGGCAGGTGCAGGAGAGGGTTCATGCTTCCAAGCACGTTGGGGCATCGAGGAGTCCAAATACATGATTTGGCTCCTTGTCCACCATCACAAGTCAAGACTCCTGCAGGGCCAGTTCCAAGGGACGGAGTGCAAGGCAGAGGCTTGGAACCGGTTAGCTCGTGACCTCACCAGTGCCACAGGCGTTTCTCAGACTGGTGAGAAGGTCCATCACCACCATGCAGACCTGAAGAGATGAAAGCAGAACCGCCTGAACCAGTGGATACAGGAGGCCCGTGGGATGCAGAATGCCCCACAACTGTAGCCATGGAATACAGTATGTAAGAATTGATAATGGGGTATGTATAACGGATAGGTATGTCTCAATATCCCTTCATTTACTTTACAGCTGCAGGTGCCCGTGCTACGAATCAGCAAGCCTATGCTGATAGGCTGCTAAGGCTGTGCCACCAGGCAGGTTAGTGATTATTCTGCATGTATTGTTATATAAAATATGGGAGAGAGCATGAAAAAAAGTGTTGTAGTCCAATAAAACAGCCATAGAATTGCCTGAATAAGTCCTCTGCATGTACTGTCAGATAAAAACATCAGAAAGGCAGAAAAAGAGTGCAGTAACCCATTAAGAAAGGTAACTTATGTCTGGAATAATATCTCTGCAGGCACTGTCATATAACATAAGTGAGTGAGCCTGAAAAAAGATTGTTCTAACCTATTCATAAAGGTATAATATGTCTTGAACATGTCTGCCATAAACACTGTTAAAACAAATAAAGGAGTGAGCCTGTGGAAAAGTGTGCAATGTCATTAATAAAGGTCTAAAACCCAGAGTGTGTCTGTGTCACAGAGTCTGAAATGTTGTTCTACCCTTGCATTATACAAACAGTACTGTTTTCAAACATTTTCAAACAGTACTGTTTGAAAATGTTTTGGCAACCCAGAGTTATGCAGTCCTGTATAAAGTGGGTGATGGAAGTGCTAGTAGCTGTGAAACATATATACAGTCCACAATAGTCAGTTACTGGCTGGCATGAATAAGTAAACCTGGCACACATGTTGCATGTAATTATTCACCAGAAATGTGAGCGTGTGTCAAGAAATGCAGGGTTCTGTACAAATCGAAGTGAAAATGTCATGTGAAAACATCCCAGATATGTAGATAAAGAAATATAAATGCAAACAAGAAATATGTAGCAGTAACATCTGCATCCTGGACAGTTAGTATGTCAGATATAGGTCAGGCATATATTGAATTAGCAAAACCCATGACACAACCTAATGTATGGTGGCAAGTGTAATAATACAGGTAGGGGATATACACTTGCAGTCACTGGGAATGTAGTGTAGACTAAAAGGTCATTATAAGATGTTAACCAAGGCTTTTTCTACACCCTACCGCATGTGCATAAACCATGCAATTCCACACCTCAAATGGTATGTGTAACCTTAAATATTTGTTGGGACATATGTCCTATTGTTTTATAAATATTTGCATTGATGTTGATGCATGTGCCCTGTTCAGACACCATGTTCATGGTGGCCTGTTGCTACCAAACATCCCTTCACGCTGTTGGAATATCCACTGTCATTCAATATATGCATGTGTTATGCTTGCTCTTCAACTGTTGAAACCTTGGTGTGTTGGGTTAATGAGAATATTACTGCATGCTGTTACAGCTAATCTGGAATGCTGTTGTTTATGTTGTAATTAAACACACCTAATCACAGAATGTATGGGAAGGCCGGTCCCAGTGGACCCACCTGTCCCTCCTCAGTTGGCGAGTGCACCTGGCACCAGCGGCTCTGGTGCCCAGCCTGGGCTCCCCTCCTCCATTGGTCCTGTGCCACCTTCGGGTGGAAGCACTGCAGGGGATGGGGCTCGTCCCCCCCATGCAAGCGTGGGCAGAGGAGGGCCACCTGTTACCCTTGCTAGGGTCCGGGCTGTGGTGCGTAGGGAGATCCAGCGTTCAGTCGCTGATCCCCTATGCCAGCTCGAGGCGAGAGTGGCGTGTCTCTCGGGTGAGCCTGGCCATCCTACACAGCCCTCAGCAAAGCCACCCTTGGGGCTGTGAAGGTGCAGTGGTGACTGCCCATGGGTGGGGGTCTCAGTTCCACTGTTACCATATGTGGGTTCATGGGCTTGCAATTTCCAAACATCCTTCCCCGTCAATTGTGTTCATCCACCCCATGTGTCAAACTTCGCCCCTGTATGCGTCTTGTTTGTCTTGTCTGTTTACCTCCCCAACCTACCTCCCCAAATATACCTACTTCCTCTACCTCACCTTCCACTCTCACCTGAAAAAAATAATAAAAAAAAGGGCAATCTATTCCCACAAAAAAATTATGCCCCATACATAGCTGCCCAATTAACACACATGTCCGCTGGACATGTAAACTGATAATTCTAATTGGCAGTACAAAATATTTTGTTGTCCTCATCGCTCTCTCAGAGGTGGAAGGTTTCAAATTTCACACCAAATTTCAAACATATGCACAGCTGTTGCTGGTAAAGAAATGGGCAGCTATGGACCTTTCCTACACCCATCCTGCACATCCCGAGCTGGTTTCCCTACTGTCTTTCCCTCTTTGTGCCCCCTTTTTCACCACTTTCCTATCTCCCCGTTTTCTTTACTTTAAAAGAAATTAGTGCAGGGGTTAGCGGGATTAAGCACTTTTAAGCTGTAGTAAGCAGGGGTGTGCGAGTGTGAGCTTGTGTGCGCTTAGCTAAGCATTGCTAAGCATCACGCAAACCCACGCAAACCTACTTACAACTGCTTAAAAGTGCCTTAGTCACTCTGTATGACAAGGCCCTTGTACTGCTCAGCAGCAAAATAAAACACCCTTCTCAGTCTCGAACCCAAGACCTTGGACTCATCAGTCTGCATGAAGTACCACTACACCACAGCAGATATACAATAACTTAGTGCTGAAAGCAATATATCATGCATTACCATGAGTGAATGTAAAGGGAAAATAGGAATGGCATAACACAAATCTTGTTCTGTGAGCCTTAACCAGCAGGTGTTGTGGAATTGCATGACATGACTGTGAAAAGAGAATCAGCCATGCTAGTAGGGAATAATGTTACAGTAGCACCTTACAAACCCCACACAGTATCAGAGCAGGATAAACACTGGCATATTTGCATAGGTCACAGGCCAGACCTCCCAACAGTGACTGCTCTACGATGATGACCCTGATTTGTAAACAAATGTTAGCTGTGCCCCTCTGACTCCCTGTGAAATGTACTAACAGTAGGCAGAAAGGTGGGGAATCTCACTTAATGACAAATGTCAATAAGTGAGAGTAGACACTGCTTGCACACCAGAAAAGGTGTAGTAATACATATGCTCTGAATCCCCCAAAGTCTGTACTGCAAAATGTCTGAAATATATCACAGGTGTATCCCAGTTATATGTACCTTTCCCTGAGGTTGTTCAAATATATATGTGAGAGTATGTGAGGCCTGGAAGAGTCAGAAACACACAGGCATATCAGCTTGTCTGCTGTTACACACTCTGCAAATAGCTGTAGAATGAATCCCACAAGCATGCCCTTATGTAGAAGTACAACACAGAAATATCAAAGGATGTGGCCATGTACTACTAGCAACCACCTGTGACAATGCCATTGTTCAGGTGCTGAAAAGACTGCCGTGGTGCACAGTCAAAGAATACTAGGCTGACCTGTCTACCATCTGGATATGTCCACAGGTGGGAGCTACTCAGACAGACTACTAGCCTTTATAGACTTACAGGTACACAGCAACTCTGCATGTTCAATAAGATAAACATCACACGATAATAAATACGGCTGCACCCCTACCCAAAGGTACTATATACCCATGTAGTCAGGCACAACCAAGGGTGTAGTTAGGCATACACAGTAGTGAAATATGTCCAGTTGTCCTGAGCAGACTGTGCTAATGTCAACACAAACAAACCACAAACTGTTCAGAAGTGAGCAACATACTAATGACAGTGTAGCAGTTCACAAACAGTGCATGTGCCTGATATTCATAATTGGTAGTACAACACACTTAGTTGTCCTCACCCCTCTCTCAGGGGTGGAAGGTTTCAAATATCCCTCCTAATGTATTGCATATGCACAGCTGTTGCTGGTAAAGAAATGGGCAGCTATGGACCCTCTCCACACCCATCCTGTACATCCCGAGCTGGTTTCCCTACTATCTTCCCCTCTTTGTGCACCCTTTATCACCACATTCCTATCTCCCCATTTACTTTTCTGTTAAAGAAATGAGTGCAGGGGTTAGCGGGAGTGAGCACTTGTAAACAGCAGTAAGTGGGTTTGCACCAGTGTGCGCATGTGTGCACTTAGCTTAGCATTGCTAAGATATGATAAGATAAGCCAAGCTTGGCTTAGTATTGCTAAATATCATCGCTAAGTGTCGCGCAAACCTGCTTGCAACTGCGTAAAAGTGCCTTAGTCACTCTGTATGACAAGGCCCTTGTACTGCTCAGCAGCAAAATAAAAAAGCTGGTCAGTCTTGAACCCAGGACCTTGGACTCACCAGTCTGGATGAAGTACCACTACATCACAACAGATATCCAATAACTTGGCGCACAATGAGTAAATGTAAAGGGAAAATAGGAAAGCCATAGGAATACATTGCAATAACTACTGTTGTATGTCAGTTAATTCTCTAATTCGAAAAGAAAGTACATACTCCCATGTATCCAGTGTTAGCATTAGGAGGTGTGAGTAAACCTACACACTGAGAAGAGTGCACTGGAAGAAGCAACAGTCAGGTTTCAGTACAACATGCATTTCACTGGCTACAACCCAGCTTCAGATATGAGACATATACCAACCTTCTGACTAAGACAACAGTGTCCACAGCAAACAAGCATGGTCCCCACCTTGCAAAACTGAAAGGGCTATGCCTACCTAACCTATCATTTTATAGCAGTGTCCTGAAATTACAGTGAGAACTGAAATTGCCACACAGCAGGCTGCATGCAATTACTAAATGGTGGGCACCAATTGGTGCAGAGGCCAACACATGCAAATGTGCAGATACCTAGAAAAGCAGCCTGTATCTGCTGTCCACACATGCAATAATATAATTGCAACAACTGGGAGAGAGAGAGAGAGAGAGAGAGCACGAGTGAGAGAGACAGACAGACACAAACAGGCAGAAGGAGACAGATGCTGAAAACAAACAGCAACACACAGAGGAAACAAAACCAATAAATAAATAAATAAATAAATAAATACATAAATAAAAAATAAAAAAACAACACCTACAACAGATGGAGGTGAGGAATACAAAGGTATGGTATGTAACAGATATGTATTTGGTGACATCCGAAAGATGTGTCTGAAGGGTACTCTACATACTGTGAATCATCCATATGTGGCAGCAGTCCGTATCGATATGTACATGCACATTTGCATAGGACAAGGGACATACTGCAAATGTTAGTGAAGGCTGGACATAAGTATGTTGTTGAAGGCTGCTATGTCCACATATGTATGTAGGTTGTAGTGTGTGGCATTGCAGAAAGCAAGCAGTGCTGGTACATGTCATGTGGTGTTAAACGCTGTGGGACTGAGCTACAGGCAGTGAGGCCTGCAACAGCTATATGGCCTGAGGACAGCAGAATGCATTCTGCACAACATTGTGCAATAGTATTACATAACCGTATGTCTCACAACTGTTGCATAATTGACATCCCCGCCATGAAAGGTGGGCAGTATATGTGGCTATATGTGCAGCTATCACACCTTACACAGTAACTGCCACATAGGTGGTAACCTGCCTAACACAGATGGTGTCATAAGGGTACACAGGACACAGGTGGACAGTAGGCTCCCCTTTGATAATCACAGTGACAACAGTAGTAATGTAATCTGTCTACGTGGTACGTGTCATCACAAAAGGTGTGTCATCTAGGGAAATATAGGTCGGTGTTCCCCTCTACTCATCACAATGCCCCATGTGGTATGTACCTCACATGACAACTACAGCAAGTGGAAAGGCCACAGACATACCTAAAAAAGAGGAATACTGCCCTCAAACACATGCCCTATGCAGACTGACTCACAAACCACAGCTAGAGTGTGTTGCATACTGCCAACCCAGAGGTTACCACTGCCGGACATACAGAGGTATGTCACACCCATAGCAGTTGGATAACCACCATGACAAAACCTCACAATCCCTCCGGGCTACATGACCTAGGGCCCTAATCCTTGTCACCTCACTAAACAGCACATGCTGGAGGTACAGGTTCCTATCCACAAATATGCCATACTCTGGACTAAACCACCCAGCATGAACAAACAAGGCTCCTCATTAGCAGATATCATACATACCCCTGATGATTGTTTTGGAGATAGATAATATGCCCTGGGAGTCACCTCTGTGTATCCGGTTGACAGGAGCAAATGAAATCACATTACATGTGTGTCAAAGGTCAGGGTAGCATATGGCTAGGCTGCTCTAGACCCTAGGGCCAATAGCGTATTACCTACCTATGACACAATGCACACACACATGTACACAGTGCAATACCTGCTATGTGATGTGGAATGAGTATGACAGTGACTGTTTGCAAGGTTTGTAAAGGTGTGATAGCTTAATGTGAGGTTGTGTCTGTCATGGTAGTTTGTGTCCTAGGTGTGAGGCCAGAGAAAGATGTGTCAGTTATTGGGATGCAGACATAGTAGGATGGCATATGTTGTGACGTAGTTCCTTGTGTATGACTGTGGTGTCCCAATGTAGGCTGAAGCAATACATGTATGCTCAGTAAGTGGTACTGCTGGTGACTCCAGCTCACATATGAACTATTGTACTACCTGAAGCTGTAGGCCTGAACAGCACAGTATGGTGTATGTTCACAGTCCCTGGTAACACTGTCTTGTGTATTTCCTGTAGTCTGCACAGATTACATACCACAGGCATAGGTATCTGTAAGTAGGGGCACACAGTACTATAAGGTACACAGGTAATGCTCATCTGTGTCGGCATAGTTCTGTGTGTTGCATGTATGTCTGATGTGTGCTTAATGATGCCTGTACCATGCTCGCAATGACATGTGTGTTACAGGGTATGTGTGTGTATCTAGCAACATGTATACTCTGTTACAGCAGTATGCCAGCTATATTAACAACCGTGCACATATGTTAGGTAGGGGTATGGCATCAAAGACTAGGGTGGTTTACCGTTAATACTGTAAATGTACATGACATTCATTGCATTGGATGACATATTTCTTCATGCATTGGCTTGATATATACCCCGGGGCAAGGTTGTGCATTGTATCCCAAACAGTGTGCCAACTACTGGTGTATACTGGTGTGTTATATGGAGTGTTGCAGGCACTGTCAGCCAGTTGTGGGCTGAGCACTGATATGTGGTTTTGAATGTGTGTATCCTCTGATAGACAGATAGATGCTATATATGGCATTTAAGTGATATCTGTACTTCATAATGTTAAGTGTGCCACATGACATGCTCACACATATCGTTTAATTGTCTTCCAGGGCTATGGCTCATCAACATAATCCATCGTATTCAGCTGCGGAGGAGCAGGAAATTTTGAACAGCCTGGTGCAGCACTATAACCTGCTTTTTTCCAGGGCCAGCCAGCAGCAGCATGACCATACTGCACTGTGGCAAGACCTTGTTCGCCGGGTAAATGACATAGGCATGCATAACCGGACACATGAGCAGGTACGTCATCACTGCAGTGATTTAATTAGACATGTCCGGTGGCATGCATCTGATATGCATAGGCAACAGCTTGCCGCAAGTGGTGGGGCGGCCATACATCCACCCTCACCAGAGTGGAGGAGCTGCTCCTAAGCGTGGTGGCTCCTGGCCTACAGCAGCAACAGCTTCACACATGTGTCATCATGGAGGCCGGAGCCACCCAGCAGGATGACATGGAGCATGCAGGTAATATGCCCTAGCTGTTGATTACCGTTACCTGTATTTTTAGAATATGCATATGTGAGATGTTTACTGTGTGTTTAGCAGTTGTGCTGCCTAACGTGTGCAATACTGATATTTGGAATGGTATCCGTACACCTGTGACTGTTGACTGTTGTTCCACTGTCGTTTAGCACACTCACAGTAGCAATGCCACAGTTATGGCCACTGACAAACTGTGTCATATTCTTCTAGATCCCTCTGGTGTGACAGCAGGGCAGACATTACATGCTGGTGAGTGTGTTAACACTTTAATATTGGCAATGAAATGTGCATGTCATAGGTGAGGAGTAGGCCATGTACACATAACACACCTATGCATAATGCATGCTGTGCATGTTTGCTGTGAGACATCAATCATCTCAGTAAAGTCAGTAGCTGCCTCAATCACATGCAATGCACAGTGCAGCAGACACAATTGTGGCAACACTGTACTGCACATTGGATATGCATAGTTGCTACAGCTGTACACAACAGAACACATTTATCATATGCAGTACACGAAAACATGCTACATTTGGCATTACCACACACCCGCTGTAAGGTCACACATCAGTATCCCACATGTCATGCACACACACATGATGTACCTCAGGGGTAGAGGCCTATCATGGGGCTGTGCAACACTCTGCAACACATAACACAGTCATGTTAGGCAATGCTCCCTATTGGGCACCTCACACACCCATGTACAAGGTGGCTGTGTAATTGTGAACGTAGCCACAGCACTGCAGTTCAGGTACCACATGCTAGGCGGTGGTCTTGCACACATTAGTAGCTGTGAGTGACCACAAGATGCATGTTGATGATGGCACAGGGTACTACACCCCATCCAGTTACAGTGACCACAGTACTACTCATAGCAGTCATTGCTTTGCACCTCAGTATTGTGTGTGTGCAAACATATGCATCTATACACAATATGCATAGCATGTTGTCTGTGTGCTTACATATGCCAGTATACACAATATGCACATCAGTCACCATCCACACAAAGTGTCACATATATGTCCTGGAATGCTAGTGGGTGTATAGATCACTTGACACACATTGGGTATGTGTGGTGTTTAATGTTGCAGTCGTGTAGCATGAAATGCCATGTGTGGCACCCACTTATCTGCAATATGTCCCACACTCATCATAACCATTGTGCACTGGCCATGTCGAGCATTGGGATTTCTTCACGTCAACATGCACCACACATCCCGTGTGTGTACATAGCATGCATGTGCTACACCCGTACCCACTATTATCTGCTATGGACATAGACACTGCACTCAGACATGGATATCTATGTGTCACACAGATAACACATGCAGCCATGGCATGTATACTTGTGAGTGATGGTGCACAGGGCATTGCAAAGCTGATAATACCTGCACAGCAATGTTGTGTCCATGTACACATTGTGTTCCAGGGTATAGCCAATCACTGAACAACTACACAGTTGCATCAAAGCCATGTATACTGCCATTTAATAGGGGCATCTACACTTGCACTGCATGGTCTTGTGCAACACATATTCTGCATGCTGACACATGTGTGGTGACTGTCTACCTTGTGATACTGACACCCACCTTCACCCACTATAGATTATGTGTTGGATTGCTGGTATGTGTGTGTATGTGCTGTAGTGAGGTGTGTATTAGTGTTCATATGTTCATGTGTGCATGTGTACATGTGTGCATGTGTTCATGTGTGCATGTGTGCATGTGTGCATGTGCAGTCCGTAAAGTGTGTTTCCTGTCTTCCTCTCACAGGTTCTGAGTTAGGGGTTGGCGAAAGCAACAGGCAACCTGAAGCCACTGCCACGAATAGTGGTGATGATGACACATGTATTTTGGCACAGGAAGATTTGACAGGGTCTGTCGTTGGTCTGCCAATCAACAGTACACAGCGTTCAACCCCATCTGCCTATGTGGTACCGTTTTGGCTCTACGGCTATGGCTGCTGTCAGGGGATGCAAGTGCCATGGGTACAACACTCTCCTGGTCAATGCCAACTGTATGCTGTCCCTCGCCTATGGACATTGGTGGTGAGGGATGTATTGACAGTATGAGTGTGCGCCCATGGCACTTGCATCCCCTGACAGCAGCCATAGCCATAGACCCGAAACGGTACCACATAGGCAGAGGTCCAGGAGTTCTCGGGGGAGCACCACTGGTCGTATTGCCCCTGGCAGGCGTGCCCTCACAGGTCTTACGATGACCAGCATGTTCCGGGCTGTAATGCAGGCTCAGGCACGTATGGAATGGTACACCAGGCAGGGACTTAGGGTGCAGGGGGCACATTACACTGCTATCAATGACAGCATCCGTGACCTTGCCGGTGCCATCCGGACTTACACCGAGGTCATTGATAGACATTGGGGGAGACATTAGATGCCCTCCACAACATGTCTTCCATGAGCCAGGACCGTGCGGGACGGTTGCGACGTCGACGCGGACGCATGCCAGCAACAGCAACAGCTGGCAGTGGTCGCGGATGGCCCACAGTTCACAGCCACTCCTGTAGTGGCAGTACCAGACCCAGCAATGCTGGGGCTGGCCTGTCCATTGACCATCCCAGTAGACCATGTGCACGTGGCTCTGGCCAGTCCCAGCAGGGACATGGGTCCAGTCATCATACCTCTGCCTCTGATGACAGTACCCAGTCAGGGTTGGTACCCAATACTGTCCGTAGCACCCCTGCCAGGCACAGGTACTGTGTCCGTGGCCGGAGACAGTGATCTGTACAGCCTAGCAGGTACAGTCTGTGGCTGTCCCACAAACTACCATATATGGCAGCCACATGGTGGAGCTGTGTGCTTGCAGACGCACACACATTAACCAAACAACTAGGGCTCACACATACACACACACATTACATCAACATTGACCCATGCTGTACTGTTGTCCCTCACACACACACAGACATGTTGATTGGATGGGTCAATGTCAGGCTTTGGCAAACAACAAAATGCCCTGTGCATATGATGATACCTGTGTTCATAGGTTCATAGGTTGGTACTAGGCTATCAGCCCTAGGGCCTATACAAGCCTAGCCATTACAATTCCCTGGCTATTTCTTCCCACATTATTTACTTTCCTGGACCCATGTCTAGCAGGGTGACTGACGTGATCCCTGGGGTGAATTTCCTTTCTCCCATCCAATCGTCAAGGTTCTTCTTGAAGAGGTCCAAAGAGGCACTCTGCTTGACATGTATGGGCAATCTATTCCAGAGTCTGGGGAGTCTCTGGGTCAGGAACCTATCCCTCTAGCATGTTTTGTTTATTGTGATGACAAGGTTTAGATCCCTGGAGTGTGTAGCTCTGAGGGATTGGGATTTCTTTAAGTGTAGCATGTCCAACAGCTCTGTGTTTGACATGGCCTTGTATGTTAAGCAGAGATCGCCTCTGAGTAGATGATATGTGACAGAGTATAGCTGGAGTTTTTTAAGGCGGTCAGCATAGGGCATCTGCTTTAGGCCTGTGATTCTTTTAGTGAGGTATTTCTGAGGCCTTTCCAGTTGTTGCAGATGTCTTGAGAGGTACATACCAAATGGGGCGTTGTATTCTATAATGGGTCTAATGAGGGATGAGTACAGTGGGACAATGACCTCCTTTTTTCTGGATGAAAAGCCCTTTGTGATAAGGTGTGCCACATAGAAGGATTTCCTGACTGTTGTGGCGATGTGGTTATCGAAGGTGAGACCACTGTCCACCTGTGTCCCTAAATCTCTTATCACACTTTCTGTGTTTAGTTTACTGCCACTTATATGGTAATTCATGGATACATGTTTTTTCCCAAAGGGGATAACAATACATTTCTTGGCATTGAGCTTGAGCCCATGGCTCTGGCACCAAGCATCTGTTTCTGTAAGGCCCTTTTGTAGAGTATCCACATCATTTGGGGATTCAATAATGGCCCCCAGTTTGCAGTCATCTGCAAACTTTGTTAGCCAGAGTCCCTTAGTGTTGACCTGTACTTCAGAGAAGTAGATGCCAAACAAGAGTGGCCCCAGGACTGAACCCTGAGGTATTCCACTTGTCACTTGTCTGGAGCTGGATTTGGAGTCGGCTACTTTTACAGTGTGGGTTCTATCAGTAAGCCATTTAGCAACCCATTGGGTGACATAGGGATTAATGCCCAACTTAGTAAGTTTATCTATGATTCCAGAGTGGGGGATGGTGTCAATGGCCTTGGCAAGGTCTAGATAGGCTATGTGGACCACCTTACCCTTGTCCATGGCTCTGGAGACTGATTCAAAGAAGTCAATCAGGTTCAGGAGACAAGATCGGCCCTTCACAAACCCAAACTGGGTGGGGTCCAGTGTTTGAAGGTTGCCAATGTCTTTGTTTATAAGTTCCATGATAATACGCTCCATGGCCTTGCAGATAAGGCTTGTCAGACTGATGGGACGGTAGTTTCCGGGATCCAAGGTGGATCCCCCCTTGTGGATTGGGATAACTGTAGCTCTGCGCCACTCAGTGGGCATGAAACCTGAGGTGAGGCTATGATTAAACATCACACTTAGGTGAGGTGCGAATTCATATTGTAGTTCATGTAGTACACAGCCGGGATGTCATCTGGTCCCATGGATGCTGTATTCTTGGCTTTAGAGAGTGCATTTTGTACCTGTGTGGCCGTTATTACTGGAATTTGGCAATCTTCCGGTATTGAGATGGGCCATTTAGGGGTGAGAGGGGGTGAAGTTGGCACTGAATTGATCTGCCAGGATATTGGCAATATCCTTCGGATCAGTATATTTAATGCCATTCTGTTTTAGCTCAGAGCAGATCTGAGCATTGCCATTTAGATTCTTGACATAGTTATAGAATGCTTTGTGGTTGTCTTTGGAATCTTTGGCAATTTTATTTTCGTAACTAGCTTTGGAGGATTTTATGAGGCATCTCAGTTTCTTACTGAGGCTAGTAAGGGAGTTTTTGCATCCTGGGATTTTCCTCTTTTCTGCAAAAGTTTCTTCCTTTTGTTGTAAAGTTTGTTTATGGCAGGGGACCACCAGATTGGCTTCCTTTTTTTGGATGAGAGCATTTTGGTTCTATTTGGGATGGCACGATTCATGCATGAGTGGATGTGCTCGTACAGTGCCTTAGTGTAGGATTCAACAGTTGAACTTTCAGTTCCCGTCTGCATGGGTGTCATGACGTTTGTCACTTCTGACTTGAGTAGCATGAAGTTGCCTTTGGAGAAGTTTTTTATGGTGGTTTCATTACTGGGGTGTGGGGGTGGGATGTGGATGTTAAGGGTGATTAGCTTATGGTCAGACCTGACTAACGAGGGGGTGACCATAGGTATGGAGCATTGATTTCCCATGTTGGTAATGACCAGGTCTAGGATATTGGAGCCCCTGGTGGGACTATGGATTATTTGATCCAGGGCATTGGAATTTATGAATTCCAAGAACCGTTGTGCAAAGGTGTTGGGACATGAGTAGTTTTCCCAGTTAATGGCAGGGTAGTTAAAATCACCCAGTATTAAGGTGTTTGGTTCTATCTTAATATTTTCCAGTATGTTTAGAAAGGTGTAGTGAGAATCTTGGGGTATGGTGGGGGATCTGCAGCAAGCTACAATTTGGATTGCAGTCTTACCTAGTGTTAGTTGCACTTGGAGAATTTCAGACACATTGTGTTGGCTAACTAGCCTGGTGGTGTGAATATCCTTGGTGAATATTGACACTCCTCCACCTTTAGTGTTTCGGTCCTGGTTTGGTGGCCGAAAGTGTGGTAAGAGTTGTAGCCTGGTATTGCAGGGGTGCTCTCTGGAGCCTTGAACCAGGTCTCAGTTACTGCACAGATATCCATGTTCTCCATTTTTAGGAGTGCCTCGAGAGAGTGCATTTTGAGGTTTAGACTTCTAGCATTGAGTAGCATTACCTTCAGATTTTGCATGCTTGTACCTGTTATGGTGGTGGTTTTGTCCTTTGAAGTTTGCCTAAAAAAGGCACTATAGGGGTGGCAAGAGCCTTAGCCAGTAACCTGAATCCCAGGGGTGACAGGTGCAGACAGTCTCTGGCAAAGCATCATGGTCTGTCAATCATGTCATCCCAGGCAGATAGATACTGGATCCCCTTTGAATGACACCATAAGCTTAGCCAATTGTTGAAGTCAATCATTTTATCCTTATATTGTGGTATCATTCTGGGCGAAGGCAGGATGCTACTCAGGGCTAGGGTCATACCTGCCTGGGCCACATGATCCGAGAGCTCTTCCATGTCTCTTTTCATGTAGTCCAGGGAGGTACATCTCAAGTCATTCACTCCAACATGGACAATGACAGAGTCATATTTGTACTTGTTGTGGAGTGACTTGAGTGCATGCGTTATGTGGATCCTGGCACCCGACAGGCAGCTGACTGTAATTTTCTCCTTATTCAACCTGGTGAGAGGGACATCAGTGTGCGGACTATAGAGTCACCTATGACTAAAGTGTTAGGTACATTGTCTTGCCTTAGGGCTGTTGCTGGGTGGCACACTGGTGTTGTGAACTATGTGACACACTGGTTGTGATTTGTGTTTGTTTTGCGTTTCAGCTTCAGAGGTCTTTGTTGCTTGGGCAGGTTACAGTTAAGGGCCTCTGCATATGTGGATTTAGTGTTGCTATATGTGGGTGTTGGTGGTGCGGGTTTAGAAGGGCTATGTGTTGCTTGAGGTGTAGTGTGGGTGTTAACCTTCTCCTCTTGACTGTTTAGCACAATCTTGGGTGGAGAGAGCTTTGCTTCCATTTTGGCTATGTAAGTGCATCTCTCACAGGTTGTAGTGTTGGGTGGTAGGAGGAGAGGGTTGTCTGTGTACATGAGGCAATTGCTGCATTGCCCCAGTATGCCCAGATTCACCAGGTGGACAGGAGAAATCACCAGAAGCTCACCCTTGGACATGCCTGGTTTGGGGCTTTTTTTTTTCTTTGTAAAGTATAGGAGCTGTTTCCTTAGCAAGGTACTTTGCAATTATAGGCTGTTTAGTGCCTACTATTAATTTCTCCTTGTTAACAAGGAGAGTTCAGTGTTTGTATGAGTTTAAGGCTTCCTAGTGCTTTCCAGCAGCTATTAGAGAAAGTGCTAGTCACAGGGATGCTTAAAGGTAAGATTGAAAAGAATGCACTCTGCAGTGTGCACTAGAGAAGTTAGATGTGAAAGTAGGTAACTTGAGTTTTACCTGTTTAAAAAGTTAAGGTTTAGTGGAGAGTTACTATTTCTAAAACAGCAAGATTGATTGAAAGGGGTGGTCACTTTTGTATTTTGGTACTATGAAATACTGTAGGATGGCCAATAAATTTAAATAATTGAAGGGATGGGATTTCAAAAATGATGATTTTGTGATTACTCACATAAACCAGTGAAAGTAGAGAGAAATGAGATATATGGTCAGATTAACATAAGAGGGCGGGCAACTAGAAAGACAGTGGTATTTAACAAGACAACTTAAATGGGTGGTAGGGCGAGAAAAAATTCTGCCTGACTCAGAACAGAGAGAGCTGTGGTCTCTTTTGAAGTTTTAATATGCTGTTAAAACAGAATGCAAGCAAAACACAAGATAAAGAAAACAAACTACAGTATTCAAAATATAGAAAGGCAATACAGTAATACAAAAAATAAAAGCGAACTAACCTTTCCTTCACAGCAAAGTGTAGCAGAGTCTGGATGAGCCTTTCTGGTAAAGCCAATCAAATGCATCATTGACGGAGGGACAGGCTAACATGGTGCTGATGCACAGGGTGACACTATAGCAGTGTAGCAATAATAGCAAGTTGTCAACAAGGAAGTGTAACAACATCTTTGTAGGTATATCTGAGCAGACATTATGCATCAAAGCTCTGATTGTCAATGTAGCATTGTTTACACCACTGTTAGGTCTGAGTATGTATTGTCCACCCATATGCCACTTGGCTGAAGTGTTATGTGTTGCCAGCATGTGTTAGTGAGTGGAAAGTACATGTGTGATGTGTGCAGTACAGATTAGCAAGTGTACATCTGTGAACATGGTGGGTGTGCACTGTCTGGATGTACGTGCATAGTGGACAAATGGGATGTGTGGCATACCCTGTCATACACATTGTTAACATCTCACAGTATCTTTCAATGTCCAGTATGCATTCTACTACAGTTATGTACTAACATGGGTAGACGTGTGTATGACATGGGTTGACACTATGCTGTGGGTGATACCATTAATATCTGTCAATGATTTGTGGTCTGGTAGTATACACAACCTTAACAGCATAACTATAAGCAATCATTGGATGATGTCCTGACAAATGACACACAGTAGTAGGGAACCCAGTAACAATTGGATCATTCCGGTGCTACACTATAACACTAACCAGTGGTAATGACGGCCACACATTCCTGTGACCACACCTGTTTGGCATATAGCCCCCTTAGGTACATGCAGACACACTAGGGATGTGTCCATCCAAATCTGGAACTGCATGGATTGGCCTACAATGCATTCCCTGGATGGGACGCATATCCTACACAAGGGTACCATACAGACAGATACCTGTTGTCTGATACATGCTGTATAGAAGTAAGCCAACTATGGCATAGTCATCTTCATGTACTATACATACTATCCCATCAGTACAACACAGGTGGTAGCCCTCAACATGTATGTTGGGTACCAATGTGTACATACAGCCTCATGTTATGTCATGTGTCCCTTGGTATCCACATATCCATAGGTATTGTGGAGTCTCAAGGTGTATCACATAAGACATTAAAGGCCTGAATGCATTATCCGCAAGGCAGTCATACACCTATAAAGACTGTCCATTCTTGGCAGTCTTTGTTGTGTATGACCATGTCTGACATATACCCCAGGCATATACCCTCACTCACACTACTCTTAAGTAACTGTCATGGGTGTGTGTGCCACAGATGACCTTGGCCACAGAACACGACAGTGGATGGCCTTGTCACATACATACATAGATATGTGGCCTACGATCTAAGAAGCAGCGGTACAACCTGTCAATGGAAACAAATGTATTCATGTAGTATGCAGGCTTCACACCTATGTACTGATTGAGGGGACATGTACACATATATATTTGCCACGCAGATACCTCATGTGTGCAATGCACTTACTGTTGTAATCATACTATGTCATACCATAGTAAAAGCAAAACACACACTGCATTGACCAACAGTGACACACACACGCAATCAGCATTTGCAGGATTCAAACCTCTACCTAGCTATGTGATGATACTAGAGAGCGATGCATTAACACAGCATGTTATCTGCTTTACTGAGTGGTTTCCCCTTCTCCGGCTGTATTTGTAGGATGGTGACATCATCAGTCTTTCCAAAGAGGAATGTACCTCTTTTAGTGTGTTTTCCCAGTCTCCAAAAAGGGCATGCCTTTCAAAGACAATTGCACACATACACTCACTGTTTGCAGGATTCAAACCCTTACCTAACTATGTTATGATATTAGAGAGAAACACGTTAACACAGCATGCTATTTGCTTTACTAGCGGGTTTCTTTTCTCCTGCTGTATTTGTAGGATGGTGACATCATCAGACTTTCCAAAGAGGAATGTACCTCTTTTAGTGAGTTTTCCCAGTCTCCAAAAAGGGGACACCTCTCAAAAGAAACTGCACACATACACGCTGTTTGCAGGATTCAAACCCCTAATTAGCTATGTTATGATACTAAAGAGAGACGCATTAACACGGCCCCTACCTAACCATGTTATGATACTAAAGAGATGCATTAACATAGCGTGCTATTTGCTTTACTGGCTGGTTTTCCTTCTCCTGCTGTATTTGTAGGATGGTGGCATCATCAGACTTTCCAAAGAGGAATGTACCTCTTTTAGTGAGTTTTCCCAGTCTCCAAAAAGGGAACAGCTCTCAAAGAAAACTGCACACATACACAAACCACACACACAGACTGTTTGCAGGATTCAAACCCCTACCTCACTATGTTATGATACTAGAAAGAGGTGCAGTAACACTGCACGTGATTTGCTTTACTGCCTGGTTTCCTTTCTCCTTCTGTATTTGTAGGATGGTGACATCATCATATTTTCCAAAGAGGAATGTACCTCTTTTAGTGAGTTTTCCCAGTCTCCAAAAAGAGAACACCTCTCAAAGGAAATTTCACACATACACACACTTACTGTTTGCAGGATTCAAACCCCTGGCTAACTATGTTATGATACTAGAGAGAGATGCATTAACACAGCATGCTATTTGTTTTACTGGCTGGTTTTTCTTCTCCTGCTGTATTTATAGGATGGTGACATCATCAGACTGGACATGGTGATGTGTGTACACTTTGTTTTATGCCATTCCAGGAATGGTCCATGTGGGTCAGCAGGTGTCAACAGCTTGAACAAGACCTTAGAATCCTTACCTTGTGTGATCTATCTGTGGACACATTGACATTCCGTCATATGTCAACACATATTTATGCACAGCTTGTTGGTTTTGTGGATACTACATGTGTCTGGGATGTTGATAAAGGGCTATTCAAAGTCTATGTGACACATGTGTAGATGTGTTCATTGATGTGTGTCCTGGGTGGCTGCCTTGCAAACAGTCTAGCATGTTTGGGAACCATGATCCACACATGAACATACCACAGTTGGTAGGGTTGTGTGTATGTCAGCTTCCTATAGCTCTGTTTATGACTGCAACCATGATAGACTCCATGACCTTGCAGATCAGACTTCATAGGCGTACTGGACTTGACTTCCCATGGTGTGTTGTGCACCAACACTTGTGGGGAGTGTCATATGTAGCTGTGACACATTCAATGGTTCCACATCCTGTGTAGTGGGTGAGGCTCAGCTGACTGTTCAGGTGCATGATCTGTTTGTTCTGTAGTTTGTGCATGACACATATTGGGAATCAATGTATTCCACTTGCTGCCATGCTTTTGGCAGTGGGGGTAGCTGCTCATCCATTCTACATGTGATATCTCCTGGTATGATGATATGGACTATTGTCAGTGGGAGATGGGTATGTACATATGGGCCTGTCTGTCATGATGTCGGCATTGTCACTCAGGTACAGTTGGCCCTGACTCAGGACATATATGGGTGTACATTGCTATTTATGACATAGCTGAAGGAGGTATCATGATTCAGTCTGGACTCCTTCTCAGCTACTCTTTACAAAACACCAATGAACATGAGCACTAATCCCTGTTATACTCTTTTACACGTTTAACACCCTACTGATCCTTTGTGATCAGGCTACAGAGTATGTCATGATAATATCCTGGCATGCCCAGGGGTCGGTTTCGTGTGTACTCTTCAGTCCAGCTGGTGGATATTGTGATATTGACACAATGTCACATCTGCCTCATGTACACAGACAACCCTCTCCTCCTCCCGACAAACTCAGATATATGTGTGAGATGCACCTATATAGACATACAGGGAGCTGAACTCTCTCGACCCATGACTGGCACAGTCTATCAGGTGGTGAAGGTAACCACTCACACCACATATCAGTCTCACATATCCTCTAGCAACAGCACTCAAACCACATTATCACACATAGACATACTTGGATGCTGTAAATGTACTCTACCTAAGCAGCAGAGACCTCCAAAGCAGACACACACACACCTGCTACCCCACTACAATACCCACATATCACATAGTTCACAATGTCAGTGTGCCACACAGTCACTGCCCTTCAGACTAAACAACACACCTAATACACTTGTAATAGGTGACACTTATTGTCAGACACACTGACATACCACTCACCAGCCCTAACAAGGGAATATTCACTTTGGGATGTCTGTTGAGTGCCAGGATCTGCCGCATAGCACAGGCAGTCAGGTCACTCCAAAGCAAGTACAAGACTGGCACCATCATTGTCCATGCTGGTGTGTATAACCTCAGACGTTACTCCCTGGACCATGTGACATGATACATGGAGGAACACTCTGATCATGTAGCCCAGGCCAGTATGACCCTGACCTTGTCTAGCATCTTACACCCACCAATTATGATGTCACAGTATATGGACACACATATCACATTTAACAGTTGCCTAACAAATTTGTTTAATTCATAGGGGATACAATGTCTGTCAGCCTATGGTGACATGCTCAACATGCCACATAGCTTCACTATGGACAGCTTGCACCTGTCACCCTTGGACTTTGGAATGGTGGCAAAGGCTTTTGCTACCACCATAGTGCCTTTTTTAAGCAGGGCTCAGAAGACAAACCCACCTCCATAGACATTACATGTTAAATGAAACTAAGGGTAATGCTGCTCAACAACAGTTGTGTTAACCTCATATTGCGGCCACTAAGGACTCTCCTCAGTATGGAGGATAGCGATATCTGTGCACTGACAGATGCCTGGTTCAGGCTCGTTTATGCACACCAGCACTACCAGGTTATTTTTCGTACCATGCTGTCTGACAACAAGACTTGGGCAACACAACTAGGGGGAGTATCCATATACATCACAGATACACACACCTCTGGGTTAGTAGCACTGCACAAAGCATCACAGACCATACATATACAACTACCATTGTGCAATACTGCCTTTCAGTTTGTTGCCTGCTACAGAACACACTCCCAAACTCAGGAACCACACTCGGCTTTCTTGGGAACTATGGAGAATATGAAGGTCTCCACAAACACCATTATATTCTGTGACTTCATATACACAAATATTGACTGGAGATACTACTCAAGCCCTGACACCCTCACCCAACAGTCGCTACAATTTGTAGACTCATATGCTATGGCACAACCAGTCAGCACAGCCACAAGGGGGAATACATATTGGACCTGATCATCACCAACATGGGGACTCTATGTTCCACACCAGCGATATACCACTCATTGGTAAGGTCAGAACATACATGTATCTCACTGGACATACATATACCCTCCACACACCCATCCTGGGTAATCTTGGTGAACTTCTCATGAGCCAATGTCTCACTTCACTGAAGCAAGGTGGTATCCTTCAGAGACCCTGAGACAGTGGCAAATATGGCTCACACTGCTGCATCCTTTACATACACATTCCATGGACACCTAGTGGACTGCATGGATTGTGCTATCCCAAATAACAACAGGACTCACTACTCCAATGGCAGGGGACCTGTCTGGTAGACCCCAGCCATTAATAAGCTGTACAACATCAGGAGGAAGCTACTACATGATAGAGCACAATCCCAGACTGGGAAGGCATCTGTGATCTGTACTAGCAAACAGCTACAATCACTCATGAACTTTTCTAAGGGCTGCTTCTACCAGACAATTGCAACAGACACGTAGGACTATCACACAACCTTCTTCAGTTATGTCAGGAACCTGGGTGGACACTCACTGATATGCTGTGAGTTACTGCATACTGACTAAACCTACCCTGAACCCACTGGCATTGCCAAAATCCTGGCAAACAGGTTCAGTGCAGATGTCTCCTACCCATCCCCCCTAAGGAGTAACTATCCATCCCAACAGAGTATAACCTCCCTGACATCAAACAGTAAAAGGTGAGTACTGCCCTCCCCAAAGCGTACATCACAGTATCAATGTGACCAGACGGTGTCCCAGCCTGCATCTTACACGAGCATCATGACAGACGCAACCCTCACATTACATCACTGTTCAATATCGGAGTTACCACAGGATATGTACCCAAGGAATGGCGTACAGCGACAGTGGTCCCGCTCCACAGAGTTGGTGCCACAATGGACCACAGACAATATTGCCCTATAAGCCTAAGTAGCCTGTTCTGCAAAGCTATGGAGCGTATTGTCATGGGACTCATACACATAGACATCGGGAACCTACAGACACTGTGTCCTACACATTTCAGCATTGTTGTGGGCAGATCTTGCCTCTTGAACCTGTTTGTATTCTTTAAATGGCTAACAGGTCCATCAACATAGGGATGGCTGTCCACACAGCCTACCTGAACCTTGCAAAACCCTTCAAGACAATAACCCACTGGGCCATTATGCATAGGCTCACCAGTGTCGATATGGACACGTATCTCACAAGATGGATTGATACCTGGATCAGGGATAGCACACACATGGTCAGAATTGCAGGTGCCATGTCTGACTATACACCAGTTACACGTGGCATCCCACACGGCTCGGTCCTGGGACCTCTCTTGTTCAGTATATATTTGTCTGACATACAGGCCACCACAGGGGGAATATGGCTGAACATGTTTGCACTTGACTGCAAACTGGGTGCCATGATCAACTCTCCAGCTGCCACATGCATACTCAAATAGGGTCTCACAAAGATGAATGACTGGTGCCTGAGCCATGGCCTACAGCTAAATGCCATTAGTCGCATAGTCATCCCCTTTGGGAATAACAACATGCCCACACATTACCACATAGGTAGTACTCCATTACATATGGTAGGAGTTGTTAGGGGTTTGGGGACATGACTTGTTTGTACTGTCGCCTTTGACATTCACATTGCCAAAGTGGTTGGACACACCTTCTATGTGGGCCACCTTGTCCCATATGGTTTCACATCTAGATCGAGTGAGGTCATTGTGCGCCTATACTCATCACATCCATGCTTGGTTACAATGCCACATTTGGGGTGTACCTTACCCGACACCTGCAGCAACTGTACTGGCCATGGAAGTTCCTCACCAAGCAGATCTAGAGACTCACACAGATGCCCTGCACAGTTCAGATGCAGTAACTCCAGCTCTACTCAGTCACTTACCACCTACTCAGATATGATGTGTGCCTGTTGTTTACAGATATACTCAACCCAGAATTACTGGACATGCTCCACCTCAGGATATCTGACTCCCTTGGAGCTACACACTCCAGGGACGTATACCTCAGCACAGATGTTAATAGGACATTGTGGAGGGGCAGATTCTTATCCCAGAGGCTCCACTCACTCCAGAATGTAATCCCAGTTTCACATAGGCAGAGCCACCCACTGACCACCTACAGGAGACATCTTGATGACTGTATGGGTGATCGTATGTTTACCCCTGGGATATCTTCTGTGTCCCTGCTAGACAGAGGCACACTAGCCTAAATGTACATGGGCTATCTTGTGTGACCTACTATTCACACACACAGTGTAGTAATCTGACAGGGTTGTGAATGCCAAACACACTCTGGCTAGGCTTGTACATGCCCTAGGGCAGATAGCCTAGTATCAACCTCTGAACCTATGCTAATGTTCAAGATGCACAATGTTTATTGCTGATACTGTTTGCAGGTCTTTATCATCTTTGTTTTATCAGTTTCTATGAACAACTTCGGTATCTGCAGAACATAGTTGATTATGACAGGGTTCCACTATATTATAGATGTGTCTGTTGTCATATAACTGTGTGCACAGGGTGGATTGCTGTATAGTGACAGGTTCCTGGGTTAACACATGCAACTGCCAGATATGTGTGGCCCACTGGTGTACTCAGACATGGCCTAAGTGTGTGAGCATGCCCAGTTCTGCCATTCCGTGTTTTGTTGCCTGACATTTGTCTCATTTATTCAAGTGTGTGAGCATGCCCAGTGTGACCTTTCAGTATGTTGCTATCTGAGGTCCACTACATTTGTTGATGTGTGCGAACATGACCAATATTAACATTTATACTGTGTGTGTTGGAAATCAGGTTCTGTTCTCACTGCAGGACTCACCTTTGTGTCATAACTCGACAAGGATTATTCTGTGCCTGCAGGGTTTCCATGAAATACGTTGCATAGACTTATCAACATTCCTTCATACAGGCTGACCACTGCAACACTGTCATGATTTAGTGGTTCAGTACTTTGGCTATAGTGCACAGTATCCTGGGTTCATGGCCCATCACTGCTTTATATTTTCATACTGAGCAGACCAGACAGCTTAAGAGCCAGTTAAGCAAATATGATCATGTTGGCTTTTGTTCAGCTATGCCCCACTTAGACCAGGCTTGTCCGACATTGCTCAGTATTCACCAACATTGCTGGACGTTGCCCAATATTACTGAACATTGACCACAGTTGTGCTAGTTGGTGTGTGCAATTTTGTTTGCATATACTACATGGTGGTAAATGCTGTTTAGCACTGCTTTATATTGCTTAACACATGGCAATCATGCCTTAGGTGGTGCTGCAGGGCTGCCTGTGTCAGATGCACGTACTACACTCCCTGTACATGTTTGAAAGCAGGTAGTGTCAACTTAGGCATCCCTTTTACAATATGTGCGAGTCAGAGAGAGGTATCATTTCCAGAGTTCCTACTAAGCCAGTGTATGTACTATGCGTTGCCTCTTTGCCAAGGCCAAAGCACACTGGGCACGCCTCCTTCTGCCTACTGGGGCAAGCTCAGGTTGTTCCTCCTCTGAGTCACGCTCTGCCTGTGATGGCCTTGGCAATGGTGGGCGGTTGTTTGGCCCAGGCCTATGCTGGTCCTGCTGCAGCTGTTTTCGCATTATCATATTATGTAGCATAGCACATACCATGACAATTTGTATACATGTAGTTGGTGAGTACTGCAAGGCTCCACCAGATGTGTCCAGGCACCGGAACCGTGACTTGATCAGCCCAAACACACGCTCTATTAAATTGCATGTTTGTGCGTGTGCCTCATTATGGTGTTCCTGTTCAGGTGTGTGTGCGTTTCTGATGGGTGTCATTAGCCACGGCTCCAGTGCATAGCCAGCATCCCCCACTAGGTGACCATGTGGGATGTCCCCATTGGCAAATGTCTGGTATAGCTGCGTCAGATGCCAGATATGGGAATAATGGTAGCTTCCAGGGCAGCCTGCACACACCTTCAGTATTATGCCCTGGGCATCACACATGACCTGGCAGTTGATGGAAGAGAAGCCTTTGCGGTTGAAGTAGACCCTACCCCGCTTGCTGGCTGGTGCTTTGATGCATATGTGCATGCATTCTATTGCACCCACTACCTCATGGGTATTCCACTATTTGCTGGAAGAGACCCATATTGCTGGCCAATACCTCACGGGAATTGGGGAAATATACATGATCACCGACATGTGCTGACATGGCATCCAGGAACTAGTGTAGTACCCTGGATGCTGATAACTGTGATATCCCCATCATATCACCAGTTGGTCTCTGGAAGGTACCTGTTGCTAATATTCTTAGGCCAACACATACCTTGGTTTCCACTGGGATGGGTTCCCCTCTGTTGGTTCTGTGTGTGAGGCGTGGCCTGTACAGCTCAACAATTTGCTGCAGGAGGTCTCTGTCCACTCTATAGAGCTCCACTATCTCCAGCTCATGTAGCCCCTGGTAGGTTACCCTGGGCCTGTACACTCTTCTCCGTCTCCTCACTGTGGGTTGTCCAGCAGCATTTCCATTGTCACCACCCTCAGCATGTTGCATATGTCGCCTTATAACAGCAATGGCAGCCCCTAACATTTCTTTGTCTCAGTAAAGCTTTTTCAGTTTTCACTTCTATTAGCTTACTGCAGTGTCTGTTGTGAGAAACATAATGGACTGTAGTTTGCAGAGATTTAAGTGCTAGGCTGGGCTGGGCTAGTGTACTGACTGCGTAATTGCCTGATTCTGATTGTTTTCACCTGCTAGCTCTGGTAGTACTCCCTGGTAGCTTCCTACTATTTGTTGTGCTTCCTTTTTCCTTTCTGTTTCCTCAGGAGGGGGAACGCCGCGCACACAAGTGCGAACACACGCACAGCAGCTAACACGCACGCACACATGCTTACACGGACTAAAACTTGCTTATTCAGGTTAAAACGCACGCACACCAGCATAAACACGCTTACAGCTCTTTAAACAGCCATATACATGCTTACTCCGGCTTAAACGTGCGCACTCACGCTTACATGCACGCACTCTGTTTTACTCAGGTTTACACGCATGCACACACACACATACCCGCTCAGCAAGAAACTTTGGTGTTATCCACGGCATACACCTTCCATTTCTTGCCTTTCAGTAGCCTACCTGTTGACACACCTCTTCCCATGATGTGTGAATGACAGCTGACACATGCCACTCTGCTCCAATGAGCTTCACTTCTTTCATACATACCCCCCTCGTGATGCCACCTATCTTCTACTCTGTTACTCCCCATATCCTACTCCTACACTCCACTGACTGTGCTCATTTGCTATGTAAATGTGCGATTCACTATCCTAACGCTCATTTACATAGAATTGCCTACTATTGCTTGGTTACATGTCTTAGACTGAGCTTCCCCCCTTAGCAACCTCTATTCGGTGGCCATGTTGTCTTCAGCCTGCCATTCCCTTGCATAGTACATTAACAATTTCAATAAAACCCACATTTGTGGGTTTTAATTTTTAGTATTCTGGGTTTTAGAGCGCACCACATTTGCGTGGCGTTGCGCTATGCTTAAACATCGGAAATCGGCGAAAAAAAATAAAATATTATTTTCATATTGCATCAGGAAACATTTCACATGGCCGTATATTTGGCCATTGCCATGCTTCCTGCACTGGATGCAACCTTTATTTGGAGCTGTCAAGGCTCCGTTTTGCTATTTGCAGAATGGTACTCAGTTGTCAACTGAGTACATTTCTGCAAATAACAATGCTCTTACTCGGACAGGTTCGGGTTTCCTGAATCGCAAATCTATCTCATTCACATGCCTTTCGCCTGCAATTGAGGTAATTTGCATATCCCAGCCCTGTCCATGTAAGAGCCATTTTAGGAGCTCTCTTACATGCCCCTACAGGCTGTTCCTGGATCGCTCGTCGGACATGTGCACAGGCATATAGTCCAGAAACATTTCTGCTTTTTTCCAACAGGGTGCACTGTGGTTACAATCTTGAAGCTCAGTACAGAACATATAGTTTTCTTACAATTCTAAGACAAGCATACAAATCATATTACTATTCACAAATGGCATAGAATTATTTACAAAATTCTAGCTGGCTGAGCTGGCAGCCTTCACAAAGACATAAATTGAGAGGGAGTAAATGGGAAAAAGAGATGTTCTGGAATAGCCATATTCTGTAGAAATACACTAAGATATTAGATGTAACTTTATCACAAATGGGAAGATTAACCATTGCAGATTTAAAATGGAAAGAACACGTATATAAAATTATAACATGCTTATACTAATTGTAAAGAAAGGGAAAGCTTATTTCATCAGATTTTAGACTATGTAGTAATAAATATGAATACTATAATAGCAAGAGACTTTAGTTGTGGTTTAAGAGGCAAGCATATAAAGAAAGGAAATTATATCAGAAAAATGTTAGCAGTTATAAGATGTGGTAAGTTAAAACTCTGGGACAAAAATTTATAGACTTAGAAAAGGGGTTATGTATAGAACTGTAACAGATTATTTTATAGTACCAGAAGTTTTAATTATAAGAAAAGGGGAGATAGTTGAAACAGGATTTCTAATCATCTTGCAATATAGCTAGAGATAATCAGAGATATACAAAAAGACAGAAATATATGGTATAAAAATGTAAGGATAAAACATTACTATGTAAAACCATGGGAAAATCTAACAGATGAAAAATGTTATAAAAACAAGAAGCAAATGGTGTAATCAGAATGTAAAATGTCAAGATTTTTGTGGAGATTGGTAACAGATAAATTGCCAGTAAAACAAAATATGCCATGCAAGAAGAAAAGTGGTAGAATATGCTTACATTGTCAAGAAGAAGAAGAAGAAACAATGGAACATGCATTTTTGAAATGTAAAAAAGTAAAAATGTTATGGGGAAAACTCTAGAAAGAAGAGCTTTTTGAAGATATAAAAGAATTAGATAAAATAAACATGGATATGATTAAATATGGATAGTATAAAAATAGAAGTGAAAATATGTTAAAAGTATAGATAAAAAGTTATTTTGTTATATGGGTTATATGGAATGAAATAATAAATTAAATTATGTTTAATGGTAAATGGATTTTACCAACAATATTTAGTAAAATCAGATGTTGGCTATGGAAAAAGGAGTGGGGGTCTAACAGGGCTGAAAATTTAGTATGATTGTGCAAACAGATGTATATATCTACATATGGTTTACCATCATAATGTTGGTAGGCGCATCATTAAAACAACTTCCCGCAAACTCTGAACTCTGACTCCTCAAAACCTTGAACGCAGATATTTTGAATCACAAAATCTTGCCCCCTTTTTGACCACTAGTAGCACTTGTTTCAGGTATGGAGCAGTCGGAAATGTCAATGTTCATTGTTTTGTCTGACTTTCTAACATGTCAACGGTGCAGAAACAGTTTGACCATGTGCATGTTCGGGGATATGCCTGCTGACATTATGATGGAAAACCTCTCTCTCTCTCTCTCTCTATATATATATATATATATATATATATATATATATATATATATATATATATCTACATACATATATTTGTACACTTGTAAATATTTGTAAATAAGAGTTATTTAGTTATTTTTGTATATAAATAAAGGATCCCTACTCTTTTCAGTAGATGCCTGGGAATCCTTTGTATCCATCACATCAGACAGGTGCAGCCTTAGTTTAACATCTCATCTGAAAATGATAATCTCTGGAGTGCAGCACTCCCTTCTGCTTCACTACAGTGTCAGGAGTTGATATATCCACTGTGGGAATAAAACTCACAGCTTTCTGGACCCAAGGTAAATGTATTACCTATTATACCACTGACACTGATACACAAAGCATATGCCTGAACATGGACATCAACCCTGGACTCTCAGCTTAAAAGTCTAATGCTCTACTGACTGACTTCTTCAGGAAATCATTCTGATGAATTACATGAGCACATCCAAGAATAAGTCAGGTGTTCTGTACATTTGGATTTGAAACCTCTTAATTTGTCTGTTTTAGTGGAAGTCGTAATGTGTTTCAGAATTTGATAACTGGAATCCAAAGTATCTCCTGCAATTTTGGGGGGCTTTGTGGTATCCAGAATAAGTTTTCCAATGGAGTATAACTCTTTACATACTGAATACTGCCAAAGGATATTGTTTGAGAAGAACAATTATTGGGCATTGCAGATAAAAGTATGGCCTTGACTCGCTGGGTTTAGATTTGGTGTTATAGTAGTTCTTACTATTGTGGTTGTTTAAAGGCAAAGAAGTGGTGATTTCTCTATGAGAAGCAGGTAGGACTGGACAGTCATTTGCTTGTTGCATTAGTTAGGTATGGCGTTGACCTGTAAGAGAATCCCATTTTTTATTGACTTGCTGTATGTGCTGAACAAATTTCAGATTTTTGTCTAGTCACACCTAGTTGTTTTGTGTGGGTTGCCTTTTCTATGGTAGTGTTATTGACTGAAGACAGATAATTATTTGATTGTGAATGCCATTGATTTGTTTTTCTTAAGATTTGAGAGCAGGCTTGTGTCATTTAGTCAGGATTTAACAGTGGAAAAGGGTGCTTGGGTAAATGGGTCTTTGTAAAAGATGTTACAATGCAGAGGAGTGAGGAGTCATCAGTGTACTGCATGATAGTAGCTTGTTTGACAGTTGAGTGGAGCTTGTTTATAAATATATCAGACAGACGGGGGGCAAGGAACTGAGCCTTGGGGACATGTACAGAAACTGGAAAGAAAGCTGGGAGGCTAGTTTGTCATTTTACAGTCCCTTTTCTGTTGCTAAGGTACAGTAGCTATTAAACCAGGATAGTGAAGGTTAGGGGAGTCCTAGGGAGGAAAGTTCAGTTAGTAGGTCAATATGAGTGACAGGGTTAAACACTATGGATAAGTGAAGGAAGACAGATGAGACTTAAGTGACCTGTATTTCTATGATGACTGAATCTGTTGATGAAATGTAGAAGGGCAGTTGTAATATGACTTGGATAAAAACTATGTAGGCACTGAGAGAGAAGTTTGTTGACAGTGAGGTACTGAAGGAGTTGTGTGTGTGACTACATTGGGAAACAGTATTGCAAAAGGTCTGTAGTGAGATAATTCTGTCAGTTTTTTTGTCTGTTTTAACTCAGGATTAGGTACAGTTTCTGAGATGTCTAAAGTGTTTCCAGTTACTTTGAAATTTGTTTTGTAACCGTTATCACCAAGCTTTATTCCAGATGAATAAGTTTTTTGGTTCCTTTTGTTACCAAGGTACTGGGTTAGCTTTTATCCACTTTATTCATATGATAGCCAGTTCATTTTGTATATTTAAAAATATTTTGTTCATTTCAGAGACTGCACAGCTGAAGGTTGGAAATCAAATTTTGTATTCTTAATTTGTTGCAGTTGTGTCCTGTTTATATTTTGGTTGTCTGATGGTATTGTTTTACTGCCTACAGCAAAGATAGGATGATGGTCACTGATGGTATCTGTTAGGCAACCACTCATGAATATTTTGTTTGGAGATGAGGTGATAATCCAATCAAATGCAGATTCTCGACTGGTATTTTTGTTAAGCTTAACTGGGGCACAGATGAGATGAGTGAAATTATATAGGTGGGGGTATCTGAGCATAATAGTTGCCTGTCAATGTCGATTATTTCATGGCTTATGTTGTTGGATATTTAGCAAAAGATTTCTTCAGCAGAATTAATATTGTTATCAGGTACTGTGCTGGGTATATTGGGAAAAGGATGCTAAGGATGGAGCTGCCAGGTAAGAGGAAAATAAGAACACCTAAGATAAGGTTTATGAATGTGGTGAGAGAGGACATGCAGGTGGTTGGTGTGACAGAGCAAGATGCAGAGGACAGGAAAAAACAGAAACAGATAATCCGCTGTGGCACCCCTAATGGGAACAGCCAAAAGAGGAGAAGAAGATCAGGTGTTATGTACAGGCATGTTACACAAATGTTCTTTTTACTGTTAAGCTTTCACTGAGAGATGAATATTTCTGCGTTACTAAATTCAAGAATCTTTTATATCTGGTTTTAGCCAAGTTTTTGTAGAGGCTAATATATCTGGTAAGTATAGGGCAATGTCTGCATGTATATATATAGTAATTTGTTGCATGTGAATCTAAGGTTTATATTGAGAAACAGTAAGCTTTCCTATGACTTTGGTAGAGAATGCCTTTTGCGAGGCAGCTGAGTACTGTGTGTGTGTGTGTGTGTGTGTGTGTGTGTGTGTGTGTGTGTGTGTGTGTGTGTGTCACCACTTACTTTTATTTTTGATATAAAGTGTTTGTGGTGAGAGGGACCTTTGTATTTGAGTTTACGTTTTAAGTCAAGTTTCGTCAGCAAGGCACTGATATTTAGAATGATGTGGTTTTTGAGATCAAAGGTAATGACACTGTATAGGTTGGGGATATTCAGCGTAAAATGTTGTAAGAGTGTGAGTTTATTTTTTTGAGGTGATATCCTCTGTTTTATGTAGTTGACAATCTCATATGCAGGAATTTAATTTTGTTTTTCAACATTAGCCTAGAAAGAGGAGAGGCTTATTTAATGCTGTCTTCAGGATGAGAATTGTAGTTCCAAGGTACATATTCTACCTGAGATGCAAACTCGCAAGTAAAAACACTGATTACAGCCAGTACTTAGGTTTAAATGCAGCTAGAAATTTTTTTGTTTTGTTTTTCTTACCTCTGTCATCCTACACAATGAACAGCTGATGCCCAAAAATACCAAAAGGAGATGTACAAAAAGACTAGTGTGAAGAAAATCTTCTTTAGGTGTAATTCATATATTTTCTGTATGTTGCAGTCTTGGTGTTCAGTTAAAGAGAAATGAAAGTACTATGTGATGAGAAAAAAATGTACATTTTGCTGGAATTCTCCTTTAATAATTCATGAGTCACCAAACTGCCAGAAGATGTCTCATTGCTTTGCAAATACATTCCAAAGCTCTTCCTCATGATAAAATGGCCGTAGTGTTCTGCCCACACCACAATGCTGTTCCTGGAGCAGCAGTTTTTGTGGCTTAGTGTTGGATTTTATTTTAGAAAATGAATGAAAGTGAGTCTTTTCATAGCAGTCTTCTTCTTTTGGATGATGACAACATAATTGTATCATCATATCAGAGAGCTTCTCTAACAAAGACTACTGTAGATCTATAAGGAATAAGCACCTGTTCCCGCAGTTATTGCTTTCTGCACCATTATCCATGAATCTGTTCTATTTACAATTGATGAAAAATTAATTATGTCTGGCTATCATTATAACAAACATGGCAATGCTGTGTAGCAAGGCTTATGCAGTACAATATTTCTGAAAACAAATGCATAATGCATCCTCAACACTCAGGTTCAACATTCATAATACCTTCTGAAGTATAATAGATAATTATTCCTACATGGTGTGTTTTTTTATTAACTAACTAAAGGACACTAAGAAACATTAAAGTATATTTAGGGTCCAAAAATAATTAAACTTTCTATACTGTTTTATACCTTTTGCTAAAATACAAACCTTTTTTTTTTTTACTAAAAGGATCTTCAGCAGAATTCTCTAAACCTGCTTCTTTCTTTGAAAATACAACTGCATGAAATACAGGAATGGATGAAGCCCGTCTTTGAGTTGTACACTGGCTTAAATTACATTGCAGAATGTTATTTTTTCATACTATTCCATTTAATCTTGGCTGCAGTACCTTATTTAAATAGGTGTCAGGTTCCCCATTTGAGGGAAGCAGGCCTTTACTTCCATATAACAGCTTGGACTGGAAATGAACCTTCTCATTACACATAAAATTACTTTCTGGTTCCTCCATCAACTAACAAATTGCAGTGTCATAAGGTTAGTGTACAGTTCCTGTGGAATGAGATTGTTTTGCTAACAGGCTCATTTTAGTGTAGAAAGAGAAAAAGGGAAAACAATAAATTGTATCCTCAGTGATCAAGTTTTCCTTCAGAGTCATGAGCAGAGGTTTATCACGTCTACCTTCTGTTTTTGTGTTCTTCTTTTTGGAATGGTATCTGCCTGTCTTTGAATTGACTCTTTTAATGAGTTTATTATATTTTTCCACATTTTTTTCAACAAATAATGAAAGAGAACTGTTAAATAGTTGCACTTTATTTTCTTCTGGGATTAAGAGAAATTTAGTGAATAGGTTGCTATACAATTGGAATCAGGGACTGCCTTCGTTAATGATTCACATAGTACACTGGCATGTCACATCTGACTTGTATTTCTAAAGCAACCCTGGCAGTATTCATTTCACAGGACATCATCAAAACCTAAACTCGCATCTAGTAAATGTATGTGCGATCATCTGAATTGACCTACTGATATTGACAAACAATCTGGTCAAGCACCTATGATTTTTAAAAGTTGCACATTCCTTTGGTCTTCTTTGGAAAAAGTTTTTTTTTTTTTAATTTAATGTAGACTTTCAGATGGCTCCCTATTGAAATGCTGGTACTCAAAGTGCTGAGTGCCGACATGCTGAAAAAAATTTTAAAACACAGGAGAAGGGTGAATTTCAAAGATTGCAATTACCTTTATTACTTGTTTTTGTGGAGCTGGGGGAGTCAACTCCCCCTCTGCACCCTTTGAACTATATATATATATATATATATATATATATATATATATATATATATATATATACCAACTCTGAGATCAATATACCTTGGAGAAAAGGAAGCATTCAGAGAAATGGCATCTCAGACTTGGTATACGTAAGTCTGTTTTTCGACCATTCAGTCCCTGCGTTTCAGGACTTGCTCTAGTGGGCCCTGACATTTCAAATGGTCACCCTTGCGACACTGGAATCTTTTGAGTATTTAAAGGCTGCACCTTTGTTTCAAAATTCAAGTTGCAGATTTATAGGCCAACATAAATATTGTCTTAACACCATGTTTCATTGTCTAGCTATGCTGTCTAAGTTATGATTTCTAGCTGTAGGCTTAAATAAATAGGATTGGTTTAATTCATATTTACATCCCAACTGAAGGATTGTTGTCATTTTTGCCAGCACCACTTACTTGTACATAACTGATACTGAAGGAAAATGTTTATTTCTAAAACTACTTTTTAAACTGGTCTTTATGCATACCTTTATTTGCTCAGTGTATATTAATTTTGCCTTCAGTGCAAGCCTGAACTGGGCAGCAGTTCATTTGGGTTAGTAGCAGAGACAGAACTAATACTACAGTGCAATGCTAAGGATTAAACATGAGCTTATTTAAGATTTTTTGTTTAGTTTATTCATTTTGCAGCATGGCATGGTGCGTCTCACCATTTGAAAAAGTACAAGTAACCCAAAATGCATAATAAGATTTGTAAATAATGTCTGTAACAGTGTTATAAATAGCTCATTCTAAACAAATAATGTCAATAACAATGTTATACATCAATCACTGTAAACATAGAGTGATATTTATTTAAGTGAATAGTGTTTCTGTTAAGTTTACATGCTTCTTAAGAATATAAATATACCCGACTATTTTAGGGAGAACCATACCTCCCAACCTCTTAGTACAAGAAATTTGGGCAAAGCCTAAAATAATGGGGGTTCAAAGGCCCAAAATAGGGACAAATTTAAAATATTGCTCTTATAAACTTAGAACATTGCTGGTATTACAGTATTTGTCTTAACATGCATTTTCTGAAGGAAATGAAGCCCAAAACTCAAATGAATGTCATTATTCAGTGACGTCATTCCTCTGTGATTTGCTAGAAAACTATAAATTTTATGAGGAACAGACCAAAATTATGAGGCAAAAATCTGGACATTCTGTGAAAATCTGGACTGTTGAGACCTATGGAGAGAACAAGCTTGTTTAATGAGCTAATTAATGTAGTATTAAAAAAAGGCTGAAAGAGGTCAGGCCATAGAGCATTTGCCATTTGTGGAAGGGTTCTTAGTGTCCAGAGTAGCCGCTCTGGAAGAATCGGCCACATTAAAGAAAGACTTGAAAGGGCAAACTGGAAATTGTCCCTGGCAGGGGAAGCCAGAGAGACCTACCTCCAGAAACCATTTCCCAGTAGTGTAACATGAGTACAAGACAAGAGTTAAAGCTATTTGCTATGCTTTTGGTTAAACCACAAACCATTGTCTTCACTTGGAACAGTCAGTATTTCCATTCATATGTATGTAACAAATTACATTTTTTATTTTTTATAAGACTGGTGGCCCCATCTGCTTTATTCTTTCATCATTTTAACTGGCTAAATAAATTGATTCTCAGATTTTTTTCACCCATAACCCCCTCAAACAGAGGATGGAGTAAATGCATTAAATATATAGACAGTTTAGAATAATCAATTAATCTGAATGTTTAGGTGAAAGCATAGAACAAGGTGCTAAGAAAGCTGATTTGGGCAGTCCTGGGGTAGTTCAATGTCCCAGAAATATTGATAGAATTAGTGCTGGCAATGTAGATGGACCTAGTGATGCAAGTATGAACAGTGCTCAGACTCACATAGGGATTCCTAGTGGGAGGGGGTGTGTATCAGGGGTTAGCTCTGAGCCCACTGCTATTCATATTGATGATGGACTACATTAACTAACAGGTTGGAAGGGAGAGATCAACAAAGCTGCTGTATGCAGACAATGTGGCATTACAGGCAGACTCTGAGTAAGAACTTCAGCAAAGGATCGCAGAATGGAATGCAAAACTGAAGGCACATGGGAAAACTGACTACAGATAAGACAGCTGTAATGGCAACAACTGAGGGAAATCAGAAGACGCTAAGAATTCGGACAGAAGGGAAAATAGTGCAACAGCTTAACAGCTTCAAGTATCTGGGAGGGGTGGTTGAGGAGAAGTGAAGTCTGACTGAGGAAGTTAAAGCAGAAATCAGAGGGACAGCAGCCAACTGGCACAAAGTGTCAGGTATAGTATACAGCATGACAGAAGAATACCAAAGAAGCTGAAAAATAAGGTTTACAAAACAGTGGTGCAACCAGTACTACTGTATGGTATAGAAACATGGGCAGTAAAGATAGAGCAGTTGAGGAAGCTAGAGGTGATGTAGATGAAGTGCCTGAGATGGGTTGTAGGATACACATTGTGGAAGAGATGAAGAAATAAGTACATAAGCGCAGAAGCCCCAGTAACGCCAATTGCAGAAAAGGTCAAAGAGAACAGATTATGGTGGTTCATGCACATATGCAGAAAAGCAGAAGACAATCTAATGAAGAAGATTCAGGACAGACAGGAAAAAAGCAAGAGGAAATGAGGGTGGCCAGCAAAGAGGTGGATGGATTGTGCGAGAGATCTGTGACAGTTAGGCACGAGTGTCAAAGATGGCAGGAGTGTGGCACCGAATAGAGAGGGATGGCAACAGTAGACACAACACCCAGACCCCCTATAGACAATGGCATAAAGAGGATTGATGATGACGATGATAATAATGATGACGATGATGTTTAGGAGAAAAGAGAAGAAACCAAAGTACCTGGAGAAGGTCCACATGGGAGACCATGCAAACTTCACACAGACAGTGACAATAAGCCAAGCTGAACCACATATCCCAGAGTTGTGAGACAAAGATCTTACTAATGAGCAAATCATACTGACTGCTTTAGACAGACCTAGGCTCAAAGAACAATAGGTTTATAGATATGGTTAACTCTTTAGTCATCATTTTAATTATTGTTCATAGAGATTGTTTGTACATTTTATGCAGTTTGGAAAACAGCATTATGAATACATGACAAACCTTTCAATTTATTATAATGAAAATATCTTAAATAATATGACTTACTTCAAAGCACAATTCTCAAATGGTAACTAGAATGACTGTCACACATCCTCTTCTCCTCCTCATAACGTACTTTCCTTCCATGCCTACCTCTTCTCCTTCATATGCTTATTGTCTTTGGTATATGTTTCTCTTGTGGTGACCTCAAGGCCTTCTTCTGTCTCATAATTACTGTGTGTTCCATATTCTGCACCATCTATCTGCTTTTGTATGCCTCGCCATTTCTCTGTCATCCTAGTCACATTTCCCCTGTAATGTTTCATGAAGGACTTATCTAATTCCTTTCTAACTCTGCATCATCCTTACCAAGGCTACCCCAACTACTTAGTACTCATAATATCCAGCTCTAACCTTACAGGTCAACCTGTTTCACTAGTCCCAGTCCAACATTGATCCCTTACATATTAACCATAATTCTAGAAAACCCATTTTCTGCAGTTAAATTGGTCATCAATTATTTCTAGTATAGCAGATACTCGCCTAACAGTTTTCACTTCTTAGTCCTATGTCACTGACAATATAGCTGTGTACGAAATGGGCAACCATCAAGTATTAGACCTGATTAATTCCATTTCACTAGTTTTGTAACCCAAAAAAATACATTATTTCTGTTACTAATAAGATGTGTAATAAGACAGTCACAAAGTCTGATTTTATGTGTTCAATCATGTAACGCTTACACTATGCAATCAAGTAGATGCGTGCACACACACACACACACACACACACACACACACACACACACACACACACACACACACACACACATACATACACACACACACATACACACACACACACACACACACACACACACACACACACACACACACACACACACACACACACACACACACACACACACACACACACACACATTCACATGCACTTATACACACACACGCACAGACACATACACAAGCACACACCCTCACACATGCATACACATGCACAGTCACAGCCAGAGTGATGTATATGTTTACTTTAACCATACAGTATGTAAATGATAATCTACTGATAGAAATGTTCTGTACCAAATGTAAATAAAACATGCACTGTACAATGCTTATACCTGAAGCTATTGCATCTTTTTGCCCACAGAGATGCTAATTAAGATTTACTGCTTTCAGTGTCATTGTTATTTGGGAAGGTATGCAAGATGGTAGTGAGACCAGCTATGTTATATGGGTTGGAGACAGTGGCCTTGACTAAAAGGCAGGAGTTAGAGCTGGATGTGACAGAGTTAAAGATGTTAAGATTTGCATTGGGTGTGACAGGATTAGGAATAAGTATATTAGAGGGTCAGCCTAGGTTGGAAGGTTTGGAGACAAAGCCAGAGAGGCAAGATTATGTTGGTTTGGACATGTGCTGAGGAGGGATGCTGAGTATATTGGGAACCAGATGCTAAGGATGAAGCTACCAGGTAACAGGAAAAGAGGAAGACCTAAGATAAGGTTTATGGATGTGGTGAGAGAGGACATGCAGGTGGTTAGTGTGACAGATCAAGATGCAGATGACAGGAAGAAATGGAAACAGATGATCCGCTGTGGCGACCCCTAACAGGAACAGCCAAAAGAAGATGATGAGTGTCATTGTTATTTTTTGCAGCAATGTGCGTGCTGTAATGTAACTGTAAAATAAGTATATAAGAAAGTTGCTATTGACAACATTTCAGTAAGGTTTTTGTTATGTACCTTTGGGTTCACATAGTAACCTGGCTGACAAATCCAATTAATAAATGCAAAAAAACTAGAGTTTGGGTTCCATTTAGGATTGATGTTCAGCTTACACCTTTGGGTAAGAGATAAAGTGAATGCTAGAGCACTCATAAGGGTGATTATTTCAAATGAAAATTAAACAGTTTAAGTACTTTCATCCCTCTGTGGAACATCATCAGAACCAAATCAAAGAAGCTTTAATTTAAACATGGTGCTTTAAATAACAAAGTCTAAATTGATTAAAATCATAAAAAAAATATCAACCAAATTTCATTCCCTTGAACTCCATATATAAGAAAACATAAAATATAAAATCATCAAATATAAAATAATCTTATATGTATAAAAAACTTGCATGTATAAAAATTTGTATTGTGCTTGTTCATGTATTCATCTGCATTTGTACAAGCTACATAAAATAGATTTCATTTTAAAGTGAGATCATTTTCTAAGTAAATATAAACACATATGAATGTATACAATCATTTATTGCTATAATTTGGCAGCCCTTTTTTTGACTCTGGAACTATGGGCATATGATCACTCAAACCAGGAAAAGTACAAGCATCCAAATAGACTTGTCATAACAGTTCCTCAGAGTATTCTGCCAGTGACTACCCCCTGTAAGTAATGGTACTATCTCTAATATACCAAATAAAAACTTTGTAAACCCTTTGCAAATAGAAGAGTACTTATATAGGGCATTGTTGGAGTTCATTGTTTTTATATCATGACAGTGCTCATAAATTATTTTGTTAAATTACCTCTCGGTCTTTCCAACATAAAAACATGTTCAAACAGTACCTATTGCAAGTTAAATGACCCCTTTAATTCTGCAAGTACCAGTCTTAAACTGGATATAATATGTGGCACATGAAAATTTCAAATTCACTTTATTCTTCGTATAAATGTATGAACAATAATTGCAAGATGCATGTTTTTAGTACCTTTGATTGACCTTTTTTTTCTCCTACTTATGAGTTGAAGATGTTAAGATTTGCACTGGGTGTGATGAGGATGGACAGGATTAGGAATAAGTATATTAGAGGGTCAGCCCAGGTTGGAAGATTTGGAGACAAAGCCAGAGAGGCAAGATTATGTCGGTTTGGACATGTGCTGAGGAGGGATGCAGAGTATACTGGGAAAAAGATGCTAAGGATGAAGCTGCCAGGTAACAGGAAAAGAGGAAGGCCTAAGATAAGGTTTATGGATGTGGTGAGAGAGGACATGCAGGTGGTTGGTGTGACAGAGCAAGATGCAGAGGACAGGAAGAAATGGAAACAGTTGATCTGCTGTGGCGACCCGTAATGGGAGCAGCCGAAAAAAGAAGAAGAAGATGATCCCCCACCAGTAAATTCTTCAAATTACTTCCAGTTTTATATACAAACCATGGATTCTCACCAACCAATTCAAAACTTGGGTCACATATTCTAAGAATATTCCATTTTTTTCTCATTATGTTTTCTACTTCTTCACTACCCATATTATAATCTACTACCAAAGCCTTGTTAGAGGTATTGCTGATCCTAGTAAACTTCCTTATATTTGTATCTTTGTTGTTTCTACTGTTCTCCTATACCATGGGTGAGGGTACTTCTCCACGTAAAAAGGGTTTAAAATCATCCTTCCTTCTTTATACCTTATATGCATCCAAAATTAAAATTTTGGGATGCTCTCCCTCTAAAAACAAACCCATTAAAACTATCCCCTCTTCATGAAATATCTCATATTCAGTAATCATGATACTTAATCTAATAAACTGACCTTTTTTCCAATCCTTTTTTTTAAATTTTGGGGATGGTGGCTTTTAAAATGCAAATAACAATTACCAAAAGTAGTCTTTCTGTAAATATTGGAAGAAAACTTACATTATTTTTATATGTACATACAACTATATAATTTGCTTTATCAGTTGTAATAGAATACAACTTAAGAAAATGTGTGGTCTTATTAATGTATTCAATAAATTGACTCAATATTTCTATAGTACCCCTCCAAAAGTAAACATATTGTCTAAATACCTCAAATACAATTCACAATGTTTAAAACATTCACTACTAAAATAAACCTCTTTTCCCACATTAACATAACAAGGTTGGCAAATATGAAAGCAAGCACCACACCCATTGCCACCCCTTTGATCTGTTTGCATGTTACACCATCAAATACAAAAGAATATTTTCCAGAACTACCTCAGTGCAAGCTAATATAGTCTGAATTGCATTATTAGCTAAAAATCAAATCCTAAAAGAGTTGTACTAAAATAATTTAAATACTAATACATAAACATCCACAACAGTGATTGTAAAAAAAAAAAAAAAATTTTCATTGTATAAATCCTGCTTTAGTCTACTTAAAAAATCCCATGTATCTTTCAATATATGATTGACCTTGGTCAGTGATACTGGTTTAAGTATCCTATCCACATATACAGCCAACAGATATGTTTTCAAACTTTTTGATGGTATAATAGGCCATAAAGGGGGATTACTAAAATTCTGTATGGATTTTTGGAATTCCAAAAATGGATGGAATTCTAGGATATCTCTGTACCAAAAAGTCATAAAGATTTTTTTGTAATTTGCCCTTGGGTAAGCCAGTCTTCTAAAATTAAATCTGTCTTTCTAAATCTTACATTAATCGAATTTTTAGAAAGAACAGAATAAGAAGTATCATCACTCAGTATGTTATTCATGTATAAAATAAGAATAATCTATAGCATCAGATATAACTATCTCCCCTCCCTTATTCAGTTTCATCACTCTTAATAGAATTTTATTGACAGAATTTTGTAATAAACCTATCTCCTCCTTATTCAGGTTTTTCCATCAATGTTTTTTATAATGCCTAGCTGAATTAAATAAATTCTTTAAGCACAGGACTCAAACAACTGGACAATTGGTTGATATGGGGGGTTAAAAGTACTTTTTATTACTATACCAGTACCACTAGGGGCAGTGCTTTGCCCCTTGGTTCTAAAAAATAAAGAAAAATAGATTTTTCTAGCAAATAATTTAAGTTCCACTATCATATCCACTATGTTAAATGATTTAGTGAGGATAAATGTGAATCCCTTTTCAAACAATGTAAAAAACTCAATACTAACATCTAAATGACTGTAATTGAAAATATTAAATCCATTGTGTTTTAAAACTCTCTAATTCGAAAAATTCACCAGAAATAGCTAAACAAATCTACGAGACAAATCAACTCTTTAATATTAAGTGCTTTCATCTGATACAGGGTTTCCTCAGGATGCAATTAAAAACACACACACACGCACACACACACACACACACACACACACACACACACACACACACACACACACACGCACACACAGTTTTTAAGTAACAGTCAGCCAATAATAGACAGCAAACAATTAATGTAGTAATCAACTAATAATTTATCTAATTTCATTGTTAAAAACCTGTTTAAAATAATTTTTCATATTTTCAATATACCACCTATCTCATAAAATTATCTTTCAAGTAACATTTATTAATAGTTTCATTTAATCCAGGAAATGTGTCCACTTGCAAATAAATTTGCTACCAGGTTTCCCATTTTTCCAGCATATTTTTGTATTAACCTCCCTTATAGTCCAGAGGAACACATTCCAAAACCATGAAGTAAAACTTCTTAAAGCTAATACAAACCATTGAATGTTTATATAAAGTATTGCACTCATCTTTTCCTTTAATACTGCATAAATGCTGTTGATTCTGGTAGACAACTCGCATGTAGTCATACCTACACAGAATGCTTCACATGAAGAACAAAAAGCAGTATATACAACAATATATACTAAATCCAAGGAATTACAATGAAAATATTCCTTTATCATGACAGATCTAACTGGGACATATATATATATATATATATATATATATATATATATATATATATATATATATATACATACATATATATATATATATATATATATATATATATATATATATATATATATACATATTAGGTTTCCATAATAAAATTACATACCCTACAAAAACCACATCTGTACATTCCCTTAGGTTTATTGGCAACCCCCACCTAATATTTTAATGTTCCCAAATTCAAAATACTGTTTAAAAGTCTTGGATTTTTGATAAACAATATTTGGACCATAATTAATAGTAGAGTATAATTCAGGATTACCTCTAAGTATTTTCAGTTATCCAATATAACATTTTTATGTCTAAGTTATCAACAGTCATTTTTACACAAGACTGTCCCTAAAGGTCTTGGTACTATTAGTATTACAAGACTTAGTAATAAAACCAGCCACCAATATAGGAGGAAAAATCTTTCCTTTTGCATCCTATTTCTTTGGCAATAGATTCCATCATCTATCATTTGTAACTTCTAGCACAAAACATATCAACTATCTCACTGACCCCTTCTAAAAAATACAGCTTCAGTAGTTAACCTGGATAACCATCTGTCCTCTAGGTATATTGTTTTTAACGGAATTGGATATGCACTAGTATAGTGTGAATAATTGTTAGAAAAGCACACATTCCTAAAGATTCTACTAGAAAAAACAAGGGTCTATATTAATTAATTAAAGGTTCACTTTATCAAACGTTCATTTCAGTGAACATTCTCTTAAAAAAAAATTAAACAGGGAAACTAATCACCTGGTGAAAACAACACTGGAACAGACACCACAGTATGTAAAACCCACCAAAGTGAGGCACTTTGCACCCACACCCACAATTATATATGCCAACTCTGAGATTGCACTACAGTGGGGAAAAAGGCAAATTTATGCTGCTGGCCAACTGCTTCCTTTCCCTACATAAATTTTCACAGATATGAACGTTCACTGAAATAAACGTTCAATGGTTAGGGTTCGATGAAGAAAGGTTCACTGAAGTTAACCTTCGATGAATTAATATAGACCCAAACAACAACATTGGCTATTGTCACATGAAATCAAGACATCTAAATATGGTATACAATAACCTGTTTGACCTACAAAAAATGTTAAAAAATCAGTACTTCTATTAATTTAATCTGCAAAATCATTAATATCATTATTGGTACCATCATTAATTAAAAAAAATTGCCAACAAATCTATTTTAAAAGTAAATGTTTTGTTTAAAAAAATCACTATTCACCAAAAATCTCAGTTTCCCACCACCCCACAACCTAATTGGTAAATGACGCAACACTTTTCAATTGTTGATAATAGTTGTATATTGAAAATATGCAAAATTATTTTTCAACAGGTTTTTAACAATTAAATTGGATAAATTATTAGTTGATTACTACATTACTTGTTTTATGTCTTTTATTGGGTGATTGTTATTTAAAAACTGCGTGTGTGTGTGTGTGTGTGTGTGTGTGTGTGTGTGTGTGTGTGTGTGTGTGTGTGTGTGTGTGTGTGTGTGTTTTGAATTGTATTCTGAAGAAGTCCTATATTGGATGAAAGCACTTAATATTAAATAGTTGATTTGTCTCACAAATTTGTCTCACTATTTTTGGTAATTTTTTCAAATTACAGTGTTTGTTGTTTTCACCTGACTTGGCTTTGGTATTGTAGTTTGTGCTTTAAAACTCTCCTTTATCATCACACATGGCATTCAAAACTTGCTTTAATATCTTTTGTCTTTCTATTTCACTCTTGTCCAATAGGATCTTTTCTCCTTCATCTTCTTCTGCCCTCTGTGCCAGGTTGTATATTCCAGTACTTCTTAGTCTTGCATATTCCCCCCATCAGCTGATTTCTGTGGGCTAACCTCTCGGATCTGCAAAGGGGATGTTGTAAAGGGTCCGAGTTGTGTCCATCTGTTTCTTTATTTAATTCAGACCTACCTAAATGGCCATTGACTACTTGGGTGATATTATCATTTTGTTGTTTTACATCACCATTTCTCCAGTCAACAAAATCAATGGTAAAATTTGAGAGATTCCTCTTACTTAAAGGTTAGGCTGTATTATTATTATATTGCTTCTGGTCCCTCAATATTTTTCCTTTTTTCTTTTCTTTAATGCCCTCACTATGTCTATCAACTCTTGTAGAAACATTCTTAGATTTGTATTCAGCAGTATCAAATAACAAACCTGATAATGTTTTGTTATGTACAGTATTCACCTCTTCTAAGAAATTAAAAATGTTGATCTCATTGTATTTATACATAGCACGCATTAATTCAAATCCATGTCTATCAATCATGTCCTTTAACTCATTATAAAAAAAAAAACAGTTAGATAGATAACCCCATTGGGAAACTTATAACATCTTAAAACTTGAGTTATGTTCAATTTTAAACATTCTCCAAAACTACTGATTCTCTATTTACATGCTGTGGAGTTTATAAAGTTTTTCCCCCAACTTGTGAATGTTATCATCCAAGGATGGAAAATAGCCTCCTTTAGTGTTTGTTGCAGTCACTTTCTCCCCAGAGAAGGAATATGTTTTATTTATCAGATTGTTAAAGTTAAAAATATGATTATCACAGACCAATATGTTCTGAGATAATTAAGAAAAAAATAATCTATTTTTATTTTAAAATTTAATACACTAATTCCAAGTGGAATGAACAAGGAATGCAATTGGAAGTGTTTTTTAATAGCTGTCTTTTTAAGAGAAAAGTTTTAATTGTAGTGTTAACAATGTGGCAATTAGGCTATGATGTATAAATACAGGAAATGGTTGAATGTTTAATACACTCTGTTAAAGGCTTTGAGAGCCGAGGTGCTAGAGGAAGAAGTTGGTGTTTTTGGTAATAAAGAAGTGTTAAGAACATTGACTTTATTCATGGTGTTTTGTTGGAAGTATTTCTTCTGCAATGGTTTACAGTATGTTCCGAGAATTAGTTGCTGAATTTTGTGGTCTAAACCCCTTAGGGTCATTAGAGCAGCTGCATGTGAAAACTAAGGTTTAAACAGAACCTTGTTTGGTGTGATCATTTTTGTTAGTATTCAATCCCTGCAGTCCATTTCCACCATTCAAAAAAAAAACAAATTAACCTTGTTAGAAAAGTTAGGCATAACTACAGGTTCCTTCTTCCAATCAACACAGTCCATACTACAATTGTAATTCTGTCCTGCATTGGAAGCTGTGTTTTCAATAAACTCCATATCCAAGGAGTTATCTGTTGTCAGATTAAAATTAAAAACCTCCTGCATATTCCCATTGTTTCATTCCTGGGTAATCTGCCTAGATGACTGGTTTAAAAGTTCCACCAGCGTAGTTACCATTGTTCTGAAGCAACAGACCAAAGACGTCCTATGATATTACAGCTTTGTGTCATTGCATTGCTGAATTTGCATTCTCTGGTATAGTACCCTGGGTCATATTTCATAGACTTTTGAAATAGCTGTGTTTCTGCCATTATTATTTCATTTATTATGTAGCTGTACCACTGCAATCTAATGTCTGTTCAACATATGAATTTTCATGCTGTCTACAGTGTATGACTTTCAAGATCCACTCTGAAACACAGTCAAATATATGTTTAGTAGGACCATGTGATCAATGAAATGCAAGTAAATCAATATTACATATAAAATAGCCTGGTTCTGTGGCCTAGGGGGTAATGACTTGAATACGACCTAGATGCCCTGAATTCAATTAGTGGATAAAATGCTGGAAGTACCAGGAAGTGGAGGGGAGGAGGTAGAAGCTGATGCAGGCTGGCCCATCTGAATAGGAGGGAAAAGTGGCTTCCAGTCAGACAATCATCGTCATATAAGTAGAAGCTTGCATAACATCAAAAATGGCCAGGACTGGATATATGGCCTTGGGGATATTAAGCTGATGACAATAACCCTCGTTAGCATGTGTGTGAAAGCATGCATATGCATGGTAAGGGTGGAGGATGACCTGTGATTTTCCAGGTACCCATGTCAGTTCCTATAGATAGGGTTAGAGTACAAAATAAATGCTTTCATTTCTGGGATGCTGAAGAAGAGACAAAAATTTCCATGGCTGCCTGGATGACAACCTCTCCATATGGCTCTTCAAGTTAGGAATAACCAACATGGGGGGAAAATGGGTTCAAGTCCACAGAGGGAAGTTTATTTTTTGTTTGTTTTGTTTTTTAAGGGTCCAAGCAGATACACCTCATAATAACGTGTGTTTCACAAGTCAGATATAAACATCTTTCCTGAGACTTACCCAGGTATCATTATCTTTAATGAAGTCCTCATTTTATGTTTATATTTTAAGCTGTAAATGGTACAGCCCTAAACCAGGAAATACAAGATCTATTACATTGGCTAGATAATAAGCAAATTCCTCTTTTCTGAGTGATATAGCATACTAGTACACCTAAACAAAAAAAATAAGTAAAGAGCCTTATTGACAAAGGCACACAAGTAAATTGTATTATGCCACAGTTGCTTTATTCATCATTGCATCCCAGTACTCCCATTTATAAATATGTAGTATATTAGGTCTAACTGTCAATATATCATTTTCTACCACTCCCAACTCTTCTATTAATCTAATCACCTTGGTTATATCTGGACCCTTATTCATTTTCTAATTCCTAGTTATCACTTTTTTGTTAGTATCAATAGTAAGAAACAAAGAGAAAATGCAGGTAACACACCAGGTGCTAACACAAATTTAATGAATACATGCTTTCGTCTGTGAAAACAAAGACTTCATCCAGGAAAAAAGAGGTCATTGTCCTCCTCTACTCGACACTCATTAGACCCATTATAGCATTCAATGCCCCTTTTGGAATGTACCTCACAAGACATCTGCAGCAGCTGGAAAGGCCACAGAAGTACCTCACAAAAAGGATTACTGGCCTCAAACATATGCCCTACACTGACCGCCTCAAAAAACTCCAGCTTTACTCCGTAGCATATCACCTACTCCCAGGTGATCTCTGCCTATGCCTACCTATGTCAAACCCAGAACTGCTGGACATGCTACACCTAAAGAAATCCCAATCCCTCTGAGCTACATGCTCTAGGGAAATAAACCTTGTCACCACAATAAACAGGACATGCTGGAGGGATAGATTCCTGTCCCAGAGACTTTCCATACTCTGGAACAGGCTACCCATCTATGTCAAGCAAAGTTCTTCATTAGCACTCTTCAAGAAAAATCTTGATAAGTGGATGGGAAATAGGAAATACACCCCGGAGATTACGTCTGTGTCTCTGCTCAACAGTGCACAGGAAAATAACTTTCTTGGGTGGCGTAAGCCAGGGAACCTTGTTGGCTAGGCTTACGTAAGCACTTGGGCCGATAGCCTAGCACCTACCTATGAACCTATGAATACCAAGAATCATATAACTGATTTTTTTTTTTGGCTTCTAGGAGATTCCTTGCACAGGGAGTGTTCAGAGTTTTGAATAGTGTTTTTTGTTGATTTGTTTTTTACTGGTATCAATAGTAACATTTTTAACTTTTTAGCTCCTTTTCTTATTTCCCTCTGCTTTCTCTAATTTATCATGAAGCTAATTTCATCCAGCTGCCAGTTTGTTTTAGCAAGTTTACTTGTCACTTTCTGCAAAACTTGTTTGAATTCCCTCATATTAGGACAAGGCCAAAAATGTGTCTCCAGCTTCCTATTGGCCAGAATCACATCTCCAGCATAATGGTTCCTCTTTTTGTGGAGTGACAAAATACTTATATAGACACTTCCATGTGCAGTTTCTAAATCTCTGTGACTTTGTTGCATACCTGGAAGACACTCAGATACGTTTCCAGTCTGGCCCTGAAATCTCTTTTCCTTGTCCTTCTGTCCATTTTCCTATTAGCTTATACTTGTCAGAATATAAATCCTTTATTAGGGTCTTACACAAATAGCTCACTATCTTCCTGTTGTCTGCATCCCTCATTCTGGACTACTCCAGTAGCCTAATATCTTCTGTTTGCTTTTCTACTTTCTATTTCATGCCTTTGTCAAACATCTTTAATATTTGAAAGAGTCCTCTGTACTTAAACACCCCTGCATCCCCACTTTCATGGTAAATGTTACACAGATCTGCCCATTCTAGCCTGTTTTCACCCTGTCTTAGTTATTCCCAGAAGTAAAACTTCCTAATGCCATCCACCATTTTGCTACAGCTTTCATTCATATTGGAAGAGGTCCCTTAAAGAATTTAATTCGAACCTACACCAGGTGTACCTTTTGCCCCTTAGGAATAAGTCTAATGTGTGTAATAAACTTCTTAATAGGTCTCAGGTCTCCTCTTTTACCTTATACATGGCCCAGAAATGTACTGTTTCAAACAGGTCTGAGTGTCCTGCATTTCATAGTATTGTGTCTTTCCACGTCACTTCATAAATGTGGAATTTGTAGATAAATCACCTATAATTGAGCTGCCCTAAAGTATTCAGACAAGCTAGGTACTGCTAGACCTCATTCCTCTTCTGGTTGCAGGAAATTTTGCCTTCCTGACCTCAGCATTTTATCCTCCCATACGTATTTTTGCATTTCTCTGCTGATTACGTCTCAGTATTTTTTCCTGGGGCATTGCAGAGTTCTTGTACTACATATAGTATTTGGGATACTGCAAACATTTTCACCTTCTGAATCTTGGACTCTATTACTCATTAATGTTTTCCTTTTGGTCAACATCCGCTTCACTTTTTGTTTTACCTCCTCCTCCCGTGCTTCCTTTAGGGGCTGACTAGGATGTCTCATGAGCCCTACTCCTAAGTATTCCATCTTATAATGCCCACACAATTTCGGAACATTTTGCACTAATATCCAGGAGGGTTGGTAATTCATACATAAAATCCTGGTCTTATCCTCACTGATTTTATTTCCAGATATTTTTGTAACTTTTCTCGGTATACTAAACACCTTTGAGATGTATACTTCAGGGCTTGCCATATATAGTATCACATCATCCACAAAAAGAGCTATTTTATGTTCTTCACTTCCCCATACACCCCATGATCCTTCATTGCTTTATTTTCTGGACCAGTTGTTCTAGGTATATGGCAAACCACAGAGGAGAAAGTAGGCAGCCCTGTGCAGTGCTCCTATTAATCCTAGTTTTCTAGGATAATCTCACATTCACTTTTATGTAAGTTTTAGAGTCTTTATATATTTTCTGTAATGATGCCATGAGGATCCATATGAAAATTCATCTTGTGCATAACCTCCCATAAATAATTCCAGCTTACCCTATCAGATGCTTTTTCTGCATCTAAAGATATCAAAACGAATTGCATCCCTTCGATTTTGAGCTGGTTATGGATCACATGAGTTATTATATTGCCAAATGTTTGCCTCCCCTTTACAAAGCCACATTGATCACCATTTATTAACTTTGGAAGGGTTCCAGCTAATCTCTCTGCTAATATGCTGACAAACATCTTGTAGTCGAGCTTCAAGATCATTGTTATCCTATAAGCCCCATCCAGACTTGTGATTTAATTGCTTTATACCATGAGTAGGATAGTTGTCTGTGTTTTAGTATGAAATGATATATATATTCTGTCACAACAGGAGTATATTCTCCTGTAACACTTTCCAACTATCCAGTGGTAGACCAACTGCACCAGGAAATTTTCTTAGGGCTTGTTTAGTTATTTGTGCCTCAAATTCATGAACTGATATTGACCTGGTTAACTGTTGTTTCTACTTCATAAAGTGGCACAGTTTTATCAACCAATCATCATCGTGAGACTGGGCAGGACATAGAGATTGTAAGTATTCTCTAAAGGTTTCTGTAACCCTAATAGATCATTTATTATCTTTCCCTGCCTTTTAATTTTTACTATGTACCTTTCTACTGCCTGTTAGCTTAATCTAACCACTAAACATGTTTGGTGCTTGAGGTGAATTTTCAAGAAACCAAATCTTTATTGCATTACTGTGCCTTTCCAAGTTGTCCCTTATAAACTCTCTTCGGTCCTTTTCCAACGTTTATAACTCTTACTGCTCATTTGGTGTTAAAAACTCCCTTCTCCTCTGGAGATTCTTAATAATTTCTAGTCTATTAATAAAAATACTTCTTTTGCCCTCTCAATCTGCTCATCTTCTTGGATCTTTATCTTGATTTCCTCTTTAGTCCCATCCCAAGACTTCAGTATGTCATATTGATATTGTCCCCTCTCCAGATTACCCTTATATATACACTGGAGATAAAGTATCTTTTCTTTCTGTTTGGCCCACTTTATATTCAACCTTCAGTGACTTCAACCCTGATGTATCCCAGGTCTTTGATTTCCATCTCAATTGGGGCATGGTCCAAATGTAAAACTGCCTAAGTTCACCTTATCTTTACTAAATACTCATGTTCTACTGTTACATATACTCTGTCTAATCTAGAGCTTGTCCTGTGTTGTATAGAAACATAAGTAAAACTCCTGTCCCCCTGAGGACCCCTTCCTACATCCGTAAATCCATTTCTCATCAGGAATATTAAAATTTCCTCTTTTTTTTTACCACTTTAGATTGAGAGCCTCCTTTCTGTTACCACACTATAGTCCCCAGCAATAACCATTATTCTCTGTCTAAATAACATAACTTCTGCTAAAATAGTTCTCACCTGTCTGACATCTATTTTTGGAGAGAAGTAAATTCTTCTTATTGTTATCTTTGTATCCCTTCAAACCCCTTTTAGAAAAACAACGCTGCCCTATTGATTTAGGGTCTATATTAGAACACCGAACTTTCAAAATTTCGAGTGTTCTAATATCGACCCGTTTTCAGCGAACGCTGAAAATATCGAAGAAACAGAAAACTGAATTTTTTCCTAGGGAAAGAATTTGGTTGTCCGTTTCTGTTGCTTTGGTATTTTCAATCTGAGCTTTACACTGTGTGATGTGCTCCAACACATTTTCATACATTAACAACAAAGAAAATACCACAGTTTATCAATGTACATTTCCATAAATGTGTATGGTTCCTACACATTTTGAAGCAATTCACATCTAATGCATTCATCAGGGTGTAGTCCTGCTTATTGTTCCCTTCCAAATGTCTCCTGTCTTGTCTCACTCATTCATAGTCACCATTGTTTCCTATGTAATCCCCACCAACAAACGTTATCACTTCAGTCATTAACAAATACAACCAAATAGACAAAATCCTAACTATAAACAAGCCTTCCCATTCAATAAAAACATATGCTTTGTCTTCCCTTTTGAATATGCAAGCTCTCGCTCACTGTTGCGTACTGAGTCATTTGATTTCCCTCTCCCCTGCCCAATTGACCCTTTAATAAAGTGAGTCTAACCACTTGCTCTGCTTTTGATGTTCTCTCTATGATTCTGTCAATCATTTTGCCCAGTAGCCCAGAGTCCTGCAAGCCCAGGATTCCTTTGTATGACACAAGTCACACGACCATTACACCCTACCATCTCAATCTCATGACTGTATATGTTCAAAGTAGCTGGTCTGCCTCTTTTATCCCAAACTATTTTTCTATTGGGTTAGCTCCTCTCATGTGATTTCTTAGACACTTGTGAATGACAGGAAGTGACAGGCACCCTGCTTCTCCCTTCTAAACTCTTAATTAACGCAACACTTGCTCACACATTTCAAATTTAAAAAGAGAGACAAATACATAAAAAGGACCTCTCTTTTATCTCAAACTTTTCTTTTATTGTCAAAACCCCATAAAATAATATGACTATATAACTGCATAAGTAGTTCCTTCTCCCATGAGTCTCTCCATTGTTCATCGATCCCTAACATCATGCTGAGGATTCTTACAACATTACTTCTGACCCCCCTGCTTGTTACCTCCCTAGAGTTAACATGACCTGAACATGTACCTAACTGATTTATACTTGTGCATGGTGTACCTCAATTATCCAGTCATTTTGCCTCTTTAGACAATAGCCCTTTCAGATTTACATACTATAATCCACCAGTGAAAATCATTTACAAATAATTTCCCAAGCTTCATTATAAAAAACTCAGGCATAGTGAAGGATATCCAAGTTATATACTACTTTCACAACCCTCTGATTTTTAATTCCTGGCACCTAGCTACATTGACAGTTCTTTAATCACTTCTCTTAACCATGTGGCCACAGAATGTATTCATAATTAATTGTCAACACTTCCTGTAGTACAGGCTTCCATAAAAGATTCAGACTGTAGGCTTTCCTTCTCTCATTTAGAATGTTCTTTCATATTGAGTTGCCTGTCTAACATCTAACATCTTCTGTTATAACATGTGATAACAGAAAAGGCTTTCTAGACCAAATACCCTCTCCCCACTGATGAGGTTGTTCCTTCTCCTGAAGCATCCCTCATTCAGACACTGCCTGGTGCTACCTGAAGTCTGGATATCTGTCCAGTTCCACCATCACCTCCTCAGGATCAGTAAATATTTTAACTCCTGTAGGCAGGAATATTGTGAACACAGCCGGGTACTGTAACTTGAAGCAAAGCCATATTACTCTGCAGGTTTTAATATGGGGGAGAAATTGACTTCTCATTCTAATACCCAAAGAATATTCCTTCTTGTGGCTCCTGTTTTCAGTACCTTCCCTTTCTTCCAGAGGTCTGCCAGGAGCTGCACTTCTAGGCTATATGTCTGCACCTTGTCAACTATCGATCTGCGGAATTGGGTGTTCAGTCCTGCCAAAGAGTAAACCCTATGTGCTCTGTCTAAATTGATAATTTCATGCTGTATCTCTGTCTATCTCTCCAGCAAGTCCATGATGTAGGCAATACAGTATTTTCCCTCTATGCCCTCTGGGAGATTTGAGAATTGTAGATTCTCCAATGTTCCCGATCTTCTATTTCTTAAAGTTCTTCCTTCATCTCTTCTTTGGCCACCTCTAAGACTGCCAACTGCAATGTGTGTTCATCACGTTTTTTTTAGCAAGCTGCTCAATTTTATCTGAGTGGAGTGAAAGTATTGTTTCTGTTTCTTGTATTTTCTGATCTGTCTTTTTAACATACTATTGCCAGAATTAATTCATTTTGAATATTTCAGCATGTACATTTTATCCAGCTTGTCTTGAGCTCTGCCATTCTTGTACTGCCAGCTTGCAATTTCTATTTCTCTGGCCAATGTTCCCACTGATCACTTGTATCCACATGGTGTCCAGTAGTTCGCTCTACCATCCAAACTTTTTGGCAGGATTACTGTGACCTCTTTTACTACCTTTAGTTATGAAGTTGTTTAATTTCAACTCCATTTCAAAATTGGACCTATTATTATATCTGAGAATGTTAACTTTTGTTCTTTTGTAGGGTACCTCAGGCAGCGAGCAAAGAGGTACATCTTCACTGCATGGTCCCACATAGAGGGAAGTTTGATGGTTGGCAGGAATAGAGGCAAAAAAGTATACATTAAAGAAATAAATTACTACCATTGTCAAGACAGACACTAAAACAAATTAGACTTTCGTGAAAATGCTGCAAAATTCCAAATGTAAGTATTATAATCTGAAGTAACAGTAAATACCATATTTAAATTATTCCTGTGTGATGTCCAAGAACTATGGGAGGGTAGATGAGGTTCTTCTTGCAGAACAGAGGCAGAGCATCAGAATCAAGCAGTTATGGCCGTATCCGTGATTCAATGTGCTGTTCTCTTGCCTTTCATGCCAGGAAGAGTTTAGAAGGTCATGGGTCGTGTCACATACCATTACTAAAGTACAATTTGGAGCCAATTCTGTGGTGCCATCCTTTGGATGAAATGTTAAACTGGGGAGAAATCTATCAAAGCTGCTGGCATTTCAAATTGATGCTAACGATCCTATAGCATTTGCATATGAAGACTAATGGCGTTCATAAATGCAAACAATTATTTACACAAAATATCAACATGTATTGGTAGGGTACCTGCTGAGATCCATGAATATCCTATAGTTTAAGAATACTGTAGTATGGGTCTATATTATGTTGCCGAAATGGCAAAACAGCAAATGCCTTTTCAGTGACACATAAACAGTGAAATACCTCTAACACGAACGGCCAGGTCACTGATTTTTTTCCTAGGGAAAAAAATTGCTTAGCCGTCGCCATGAAATTGCCTTTATTCCACTGTAGTGCGATCTTGGAGTTGGTATATTTAGTTAGGGGGGAGGGGAGCAAAGCCCCCCACTTTGTAATGATTTAGATGGTGCGTCATTTCTGATTGGTCTACCGATTTTTCCCTAGGAAAGAAATCGGTGACCTGGCCGTTCGCATTAGTGGTATTTCGCTGTTTATGTGTCGCTGAAATGGCATTCGCTGTTTTGCCATTTTGGCAACAAAATATTGACCCCTGTAGTCTAAACATTACAAACATGCTAAGTTGCTATGTGTAATGAAGCATTAATCCAAAAAACCCTCTAGTGAAGTGTAAGATGACAGAATATCTATTATGCTGCAATTACATTACAATGAGTTAAGCTAAGTGAAACTCAGAATTTCAGAAAGGAGTGTTGTATATGGTGCATTATACAGTTAATCTGCATATCAACAGATTTCCACGGTGCCTCACACCATGCTATGGAACATATCTTTCAACTGTCCAGATTTTCACAGAATGTCCAGATTTTTGCCTCATATTTTTAGTTAGCTCCTTATAAAATATGTGTTTTTTCTGGCAAAATGATTAGTTTACTTAACTGGTTAACAAACAGATAGCATAAATCAAAATTAAATTACCAGATGGTGTGCAAAGCATTGCATGCTGTGTGGCCAGAAAGATGTCATGAATAATGATATCTTTACAATAAGTGATGCACAGCAGCAGAATTTGAGCACCCATCAAATGTATGTTGCAAGAACTTGTCAGGGAAGGCAAAGAAACAACTATCTCACAGGTCAGCCAGAAACATTCAAGGTATGAAAACCTCACAAGCTGCATCCTGCAGTGTTGACTGTGATTCTTGCAAATGTCATTTATAGACTGTTGCTGGGACTGAGTAAGTTGCATAACCTGGTCAACAATGGAAGAAGCACTTGTACTTAGGGTGTTTACCACGGAAACAAATTCCACACACGCGCACACACGCGCACACACACACACACACACACACACACACACACACACACACACACACATATATAATATTACATATATATGTGTGTGTGAGTGTGTGCGTGTGTGTAGGGAGTTTACCACGGAAACAAATTGCACACGCACACACACACACACACACACACACACACACACACACACACACACACACACACACACATATATGTGTGTGTGTGTGTGTGTGTGTGTGTGTGTGTGTGTGTGTGTGTGTGTGTGTGTGTGTGTGTATTTTTATTTATTTATTTATTTAACATTTGTTTCCCGGGAAAGTCCAACTGGGTCAACATGAATGCATACAGTTAAAACATAGTATATAAACAACACAAAAGCAGGTATTAAAGGATATGCAAAATAAGAAATTAATACCACATACTAAATACAAATAGAAAGATACAGTAATAGAAAATGTATAAGATAGATGATATTAAAAAAGAGATGTTACAGGTTACACCTTATATTTTAAGTTCTACAAGAGGGATAGAAGTGTAGAGAGAGGATTAGAAAGAAGGCTAGAAAATAGAAGGAAGAATATATTTAAGGGAAATGTAGAGTAGGATATAAAAAGTTTAAGGTGCATAAAGAACCTAAGTTAGATTTGGAAACAGATAGTGTAAGAGATTCAAGGTAAAGGGATCAAAGGTGGAAAAAGGAAAGGAAAAGAAGGTGAACAGAGTTCACCTATTAGGGAAATGGCAGGGGCAGTTCTGAATAAAGACAAAGTAATTTTGTTAGGGTGTGTTTGAAGTCATGGAAATTGTCAATGGTTGTAATGTCTGCTGGCAAAGAGTTCCAGAGCTTAGCAGTACTATGAGAACATAGGCACTGTCCAGCTCTTTTATTTGGGATGTAGACTGAAGTTCTTTGTTTTCAGAGTGGAGGGATCTAGAAGGAATATAGGGTTTTATACGTATATATACATATGTGTATATATATATCTATCTATCTATATATATATATATATATTACATTATATATATATATATATATATAGTGAATAATTATAAGATAAGCATAACTATGCACAGTGTAGAGTCTAAGGGTGGCACAGTGGCACAGTGGATAGCATTGTGTTGCCTCCCTGCAAGAGGTTCCCTGGTTTGATTCTTGGCTGGGGTGCCTTCTGTGTGGAGTCTGCATGTACTCCCTGTGTTTCCTCCCACATTCGAAAGACATGCAGTATGTGGATTAGACACTCTAAAGGTGTGAGTGTGGTATGGAAAAACTACTGCAGCAGGGGTAGCCACTAGGCGGTGTAAACCTTGGTTCTAGCTTACTGTCACTGTTGAAGTGACAACCTGACTCCATGTGCATAAATGGGAAAAGGGGGATTATGGATGGATGGATAAAATATGCAGAGTGTGCCCACCAGGGGAGCATTTGCCCCATTTTAAATGAAAATTGCTCCATGTGGCGAGGAGGTAAGTGTATTCAAAGCAGAGCAGTAATGTGCACAGTGTTGAGAAGAAAACATTGTCTGCTTCAGGGGTGAACAGGGAATACCAGAAGGGCAACAATGTGTGCCACCCTTCAACAAGAAATTCTTAGTGTACCTTGGGAGCATAAAAGATGCACTGTAGGGTAGCAGTGTACACCCTCTTGGACAGGAAGTGCTTAGTGCCTCTTGTGTACACACAGAGTACACGGCAGGGTAGCACTGTACAGCCTCTTCGACAGGAAGTGCTTAGTGCCCCTTGTGTACAAATAGAATACACAGCAGGGTAGCACTGCACATTCTCTTAGACAGGAAGTGCTTAGTGACCCTTGTGTACACACAGAGTACACAGCAGGGTACCACTGCACATCCTCTTGGACAGGAAGTGCTTAGTGCCCCTTGTGTACACACAGAGTAAACCACAGGTTAGTACTGTACATCCTCTTGGACAGGAAGTGCTTAGTGCCCCTTGTGTACAAACAAAGTACACAGCAGTATAGCACTGTATAATCTCTTGAGCAGGAGGTGATTAGTAGCGTTTATATTACGTGATCGAACAGTGAAATCTTCGAACACGTAATAATTGAGCCCTAAATGTCGAAATGCCGTAATGTCGAAAGCAACAAAAACACCCAAACAAACCATAAAAATGCTCTAAGCAGGGGGGCAAGCCCCCCTGCACCCCCACACCCCCCGCTACTTAAATATACCAACTCCAAGATCGCACTACAGTGCAGACAATGGAAAACTTCCATGTCCCCACTGTACGGAGATCTCCATTGAACCGTTCAACATTCCGATGGTTCAACATTTAGAGGTCGGTTATTACGTGTTCGAACATTTCATTGTTCGATCATGTAATATAGACCCAATTAGTGCACCTTTGAAATATACTCAGTACACAGCAGGGTAGCACTGCACACCTTCTGAAACAGGAAGTGCTTCGTGCCCTTCTAGAATATATTCAGTGCAGAGGAAGTAGCACTGTGCATAACTTTGAACACAAAGGGCTTAGTGCATCTTGAAAAGATACAAGGTAAAGAGTAGAGTAGATCTGGATACTTATTGACAACAATTTAATTGAATGCTCTCCAGTTGTTGAAAAACAAGAGGGAAACAAGTTTAGCTGAAATCTACAGGGAAATATTTTTTCAGGGGTGAAAGCCCCCCCCCCCCACACACACACACGCACACACACCTCTCAATATAAATATACTTACTCTGTGCGGGAAAAAAAGAAAAGTCAACTGGCAGTAAAACTCGTTTCACTCTTTTTCTGTCAGTTGGACAGCATTTGATAAAAGTGCTGTTGATGGGTTAACAGGATCCCCTACATATGCATGCCTCTTTGAATGAAAAGTGTGCAAGGTTCCAGACGAGTATCTAAGGGTGCACACTAGGTCAACACTGTAAGACCTTTTGTGCAACTAGCATGACATAGTGAGAGTTCACAGCAAGGCAACACTGTGTCATTGCTGCCCCTCCCCCACTCCACTTCAGCGCTCACTGT
>NC_056730.1:161054015-161091515 GCF_019279795.1 Protopterus annectens | reverse complement strand
TCATGTCCATGATTATTTTTTCCATGGCTTTACAAATGAGGCTGGTCAGACTTATGGGCCTGTAGTTACCCAGATCAGTGTTTGGACCTCCTTTGTGCAGAGGAATGATTGTAGCCATCTTTCATTGCTTTGGCACAAAATCTAACTGTAGGCCTCATTTGAAAAGTGATTCAAATGGACGAGAAAGATCATGTTTCATGCTATTTAGTAAGCATCCCAGAATGTCATGAGGGCCCATGGATGAAGTATTTTTGGCCTTGGAATGTACATTAAAGACCTGTACCTTAGTAATGGTTGGGGTGAATGTGTTATGCAGTATTTTCTCTGGAATATCTAGGGGTGGGGGAATAAATCTGAGTTGAATCTGTCACCTAAAAGATTGGCAATGGCCTCCGCTTCAGTGTGGGAGATGCCATTTACAATAAGTTCTAGAGATTGTTGCATCTTTCCCTTGAGGCTACATAAGTAGCTGTAGAAAGCTGTGTGGCTGTCCTTTTCCTAAGAAGCTATTTTTTCTTTGAATTTAACCTATAAAGTATTAATTAACCTTCTTATCTGCCTGTTTAGATTGGTCAAGGTTTTTTTAGCATGTTGGGCTTTGTCCCTCCTACACTTTTCCAAGATATTTTACTTTCATTGTATAATTCATTCCCTCCAGTGCAGCTCACTTAAGTGTGTACTTTTAACTCCCAGTGGATGTTGAACCTTTGAAAAATGAAGTTATCACCTTACAGTTCAAACAAATATTCATATCTCTGGAACCATAAGTGTTACTAGAAAACTGTAAGTGACAAACTATTCAGGATAAATTAATTTTTAGATCAGTGGTATTCATTTAGTTGGATACCTTAAACTTGATTTTATAAGTCAAAATAAAGGCATTTAATATTAATTTTGTAATGTTTCATAAACAGCTTATGATGTCTTGGTAACCATTCAAGCAAGGCACATACTGCCAGCAGGATTTTCATCATATAGCTGTGAGCTTTCATATGAGGCTATGCAGTTCTGTCTGTGTTACCTGCATGTTGAGATATTTAGTGAAATGTGAAAATTACTACAGTACAAATACATAGTGTACAAATAATATCTAATATCTCTATAGCTGCATTAGACAGAGGTCAAATATCAATACAATTGTTTTTGCCATCATGCATGTTTTAAGATGAAATCTTCTGATACCTGGTAGGTAGCATGGTTCTGGAATTATTAACATAAATATGAACAAGCAATATTTGATGCCTAGAGGCATCAGTAGGAGGTAACTGCAGAAGTGCCTGGAGGTGCACTCACTGTAATGAGATAACCAATTGATATTATAATTCCACCAGGGTGGTTTGTCTTTTGAGTTTGTCTTACCCTTAATAGAAGTGGGCACAACTCACTCTATACATCTGTCAATATGGCTGTACAGGGATTTTGGAAACAGCTCAGCATATGCTATGTTGATTACTGAAGGAGTCGCTTAGTAGAGAAAAGCTAACTTTAGAATAGTTCCTAAAGGATTTGGTTTCACTGAGTCCCTAGATTTAATTTTTATTTCAAGCAATATTGCCTTATGGTCAGATTTGTCAAGTGAGGGCATTATATTAAGTGAGAAACATCAGACTACCATGTTTGTGAGTACATGATCTAGGATATTTGTACCCCTGGAAGGAGAATGGACCAACTGTTCCAGGATGTTTGTATTAAGAAAGTTTAGGAATCACTGGACTTGTGCATTAGAAGTGGTATAGAATTCCCAGTCTATAGTGGGGTAGTTGACATCCCCACAGAGATTGTAATAGGTTGAGTGGTGAGGGACTCTACTACATTGAGATAGATAGTATGGGTTTCCTGGGACATGGTGGGGAGCCTATAGGCTGCAGGAATCAAGTATTCATACAGACATACAACCATATAATACAGCCACTTGCATGACAGTACAGCTGAAATATCTGCTTAAGAACAAGTGAATGAATATATTCATGAATACTAGGTCAGCAATGTATTTCAGCTCTCTGCTGTCAAAATCATACAGCGGAAGCCATGGCAAAGCCCCTCTGCCCTCTCAAAATTTTTAAACATGAAACACCTTTATTGAATTATCATTTATGACATAGGCATCATGCCTTTATATAAATGAAAATGAACCATATTGACATATTTAAGTTGTAAATGTTATACACCACTTATAATCTATGCAGTTATTGTCATTCAGACATTACATAATTCTCCCATTTTTCTATGCAATTTGCTCCTATCCTTTCCTAAAGATCCCACTTCTAGTTATTTTATCTCTGTTACTGTATTCACAACCTCCAGTACAGTTTGTTTAGATTATGATTTCCATTTTCTAGTAATTGCTTTTTTGGCAGCCACCAAAATTAAACTCAGCAAGGCCTTACGATATCTAGGCAATTCCGATTCTGTGTCTCAGCTCAAGTAAAAAATAATTTCCTTAGTCACACCAATTTGTTCACCTTGTATTTTGACAAGTTAGTCTACAGGGAATTTTTAAAGTCTGCCAACTCATTACACGTCCAAAAAAATATGTTCCCAATTACCTCTTTCTTCCCCATCACATCTCCAACATTTCAATCTACCTGAAGAAAATTCCCTGTTGTCTGTGAGGGGTATAGAAATACCCATGCAAACACTTCCCAGCAAAGATCCTAAATCTTCAAGACTTTGTTGTATTTTTGGGAGCCATATATATATCCTCGCAATGTTTCTTTGTGAATTGTTTATCCAATCTCTCTTCCCTATACTTTCTAAGCTCCTCTGATTGATTCCTATAGTTATCATGCAATATTCTATATGCCCTACTAATCACTCGATTTTTAACAGCAGCTTATTTTCTAGATTCTATTAAAATCTCTATCAGTCTTTTGCTTAAGATCCCCTATTTCTTTCTCTTTGCCTATACTCTGATATCAATCCTTGACACGGAAGACAATCTCTAGCCTGCAGTCCAAATGAATTCTTGATCTCTTCCCATTCTGTTACTTTTGAAATCAGAGACAAAGACTCAAGAATCAGAAACAGATTTTAAATGTTTCTGAAATGTTACTAGAATAAAAATCCTTTGCATTAGTGAGCATTTTAAGAAGGATAGAAAATCTGAAACTCATGCTTCTTATTTTTTGAAGACTGCAGTCCACAACAATTTGCCAGAACACCACAGATTTTACAAGGAAAGAACAAAAATACCACTCACCGTCATTGCTCAATGATTCTAGACAAAGCTAAAAATAATGAAGGGACAAAGGCTCAAAGTGTCAACAATATTTTCTTTTATCCATTTGTTAACCAGGAAAACTTACTGTACTCTGTACTTTCTCATGCATGACCCAGACACACTGTGTGAGTGATGTGATGATGTGAGGTATTGCCATCTATACCAGGGAAAATGGGGCAGTGCATGTGTAACATATGCCAACATAGTTAGCTGGAGTTCTGTAAATAATGTTGTGTCATTTTACTATCACACTAACTTGTACAGACGCTTGTGTTAAAAATGTATCAACAGTGTTATTACAACTGATTAAATTTGTATGTTTAAACAAAGAATTCTGGAAGGGAAAAGTAGAGGCTTTTGAAATTGTTCTGTAGCTTTCAGATACTGCAACAGTTTTTAGCAAAGCTCTGGGTGTGTATTGTACCAGAGTCAGGTGATCAAATGTGATGTCATTCTATAACCAGCACTGAGAGGATGGAACTCACACAGCAGCTTGTTTTGTTTTGTTTTCTTTGGAACCTAATGTAAAATATCTATGTCAGTTATCACAGTTAGTTGAATTCAGTTCAGTTTTAGTTAGAAGCTCATCACCTTGCCTTGTGGAAGTAAGCATCTCAGCATCTAATCTTGCCTTGCTGTATTAATTAAGTTAGTTGGGGAACAGTTATTCTTTAGACAGTCAAGACATACAGTGAGATTAATTAAGTAGTGTTTTTCTGCATCTGTCCAACTGTTTTTTTTTTTTTATTTCTCGTGTGATTGAAACGTTGATGTTTATTGTACTTTCATATTTAGTATTTTCATGTTTTCTATTTTCTTATTTATTATTAAATATTTTTATAGCTTGCATTGTGGCTGGTCTTTTAGAGAATACTTTTAATGTCTTGAGAGTACCTGTGCTTATTTTAGTCATGCCTTGACCACTCCAAAAAGCCTGGCTGCTTTGGTTACACTCTACCATTTATGTTAGTATTTATTTTACTCAGTATAGTTGCATACCCTTGTAAGAGTCAGACAGTAGTTGACTGACAGGTGGCAGAGAGGTTACCTTACAGTCTGGACAGAAGGGGTAAAGATAGTAAATCTGTGCCAACCTTCCTCAGGAATGAGTGCGCATGTGTGTGTGTATGTGTGGGTGCGTGTGGGTGTGTGTGTGCGCGTGTGTGCACGTGTGTGTGTGTGTCTGAGAGCGTGTGTGTGTGTGTGTGTGTGTGTGTGTGTGTGTGTGTGTGTGTGTGTGTGTGTGTGTGTGTGTGTGTGTGAAAAAGAAAATTGTGTTGCATTGAATATTAACTGAACTGGAAGTTTTGACTCTGTTCTTTCAGTTAGTTCCCCACCCATCCTCTCTGTTTCTGTTTTGGTGTTAATCTTGGTGGCTTTGAAACTGCCCTCCTCTCTTGTAAATTTGTGTTTGGATACTCCTTCTGGGCCCATCTCATTTGCTCACTCAACTGAGTGCAGTGAAATCATATTCTGATTTCAGGCACTCCTACTGTGTACAAAGAGAGCATCTGGGAAAGAAAAAAAATTAAGCTTGTTTCCTGCCTTTCCTGTAAGTGGTCTAGACTGTTTGTAGGCTTCTGAGCCCCCAAGCCTTTCTGTGTTGGAGGGAAGCCTTCTTGCTTAATTTTGTTTCTTAGAACTAGCCAGTTTTCTAGCTTTAGCACTCAAATCTGTTTCTTTGAACTCAGTACTTGTTCAGAACTCGTTTTAAGCACTGAATAAGCTACAGATTACTACAGCACACAACTTTCCTCACTTGTCTAGAGGAAAGCAGTTTTTAGTACTTAATAAATAAGCACCTATCCAGGCATGTCTAAGGGTCAGCTCCTGGTGATTTCTCCTGTCTACCTGATGAATCTGGGCATCTTGGGGCAATGCAGCAATTGCCTCATGTACACAGACAACCCTCTCCTCCTACCACCCAACACTACAACCTGTGAGAGATGCACTTATATAGCCAAACTGGAAGCAAAGCTCTCTTCACCCAAGACTGGACTAGACAGTCAAGTGGAGAAGGTAAACACTTGCACCACACCACACTCATCACATAGTCCCTCAAAACCTACACCACCAAAACACACACATAGAAACACAAAACACACACCTACATTTGTGGAGGCTCTCAATAAAAACCTGCTCAAGCATCAGGGATCTCCAAAGCAGAAATGCAAGCAACTCCACCCCCCAACACAACCCAAATGACACATAGCCTACAAACCCAGTGTGCCACTCAACCACAGCCCATAAGGCATAACAACATATCCAACACTCTAGTCATAGGTGACTCTATAGTCAGACACACTGATGTTCCACTCACCAGGCTAAACAAGGAGAAAGTTACTGTCAGCTGCCTGTCAGGTGCCAGGATCCGCCAAATAACACACGCACTCAGGTCACTCCACAACAAGTGCAAAAATGACACTGTCATTGTCCATGTTGGTGTGAATGACCTGAGACGTACCTCCCTGGACTACATGAAAAGAGACATGGAGGAGCTCTCCGATCTTGTAGCCCAGGCAGGTGTGACCTTAACCCTGAGTAGCATCCTGCCATCACCCAGAATGATACCACAGTACAAAGAAAAAAATGATTGACTTCAACAATTGGCTAAGCTTCTGGTGTCATTCAAAAAGGATCCAGTATTTGTCTTCCTGGGATGACATGATCGACAGACCACGATGCTTTGCCAGAGATGGCCTGCACCTGTCACCCTTGGGATTCTGGACACTGGCTAAGGCTCTTGCCACCCCTATAGTGCCTTTTTTAGGCAAGGTTCAAATGACAAATTCACCACCGTAACAGGTACAAGCAAGCAAAATTAGAGGGTAATGCTACTCAATGCTAGAAGTCTAAACCTAAAAATGCACTCACTCGAGGCACTACTTAAAATGGAAAACATCTACATCTGTGCAGTGACAGAGACCTGGTTCAAAGCACCAGAGAGCACCCCTGCATTACCAGGCTATAATTCATACAACACCTTTCGGCCACCTAACCCGGAACAAAGCACTACAGGTGGAGGCGTATCCATATTCAATAAGGATATCCACACCTCCAGGCTAGTTGCACACCATAATGCATCCGAGATTATCCAAGTGCAACTAACTCTGAGCAAGACTGCAATCCAAATTGTAGGTTGCTACAGACCCCCCACCATGCCCCAGGATTCCCACTCCTCATTTCTTGATACACTGGAAAGTATTAGGGTACAACCCAATACCCTAATAATGGGCGATTTCAACTACCCCACCATTAACTGGGAAAACTACTCATGTACCAACTCTTTTGCTCAACGTTTTCTGGAATTCATAAATCCCAGTGCCTTGGATCAACTTATTCACACCCCCACCAGGGGCAGCAATATTCTAGACCTGGTCATTACCAACATGGGCAACCGGTGTTCCACACCAGAGGTCAATTCCTTGTTGGTCAGATCCGACCACAAGCTAATCACCCTAAACATCCACATCCCGCCCCCACCCCCAATTAGGGAAACCACCATAAAAAACTTCTCCAAAGCCAACTTCACACTTTTTAAGACAGAAGTGGCAAACTTCATGACACCCATGCAGACGGACAATAGAGGTATGACTGCTGAATCATACACAAATGCACTTTATAAGCACTTACACAAGTGCATGGATCATGCTATCCCTAATAGAACCAAGATGCTATCCTCCAAAAACAGGAAGCCAATCTGGTGGTCCTTTGCCATAAACAAACTCTACAACAGAAGAAAGAAACTGTTGCAAAAAAGAGTAAAATCCCATGACTGGAGGAACTCCCTGGTCAGCCTCAGTAAGAAGATGAGATCTCTCATAAAATCCTCCAAAGTGAGTTATGAAAACAAAATTGCCACTGACTCTAAAGACAACCACAAAGCATTCTATAGCTATGTCAAGAATCTCAATGGCAACACTCAGATCTGCTCTGAGTTACAGCACAATGGCACTAAATATACAGAACCAACTGATATTGCCAATATCCTGGCAGATAGGTTCACTGCTAACTTTACCCCCTATCACCCCCTAGAGGGCCCATCTCTATACCGGAAGAATGCAAAGTTCCTGTAATCACGGCTGCACAGGTAAAAAACACACTCTCCAAAGCCAAGAACACAGCATCCATGGGACCTGACAATATCCCAGGCTGCGTTCTACACGAACTACAGAATGAACTGGCACCCTACCTAAGTACCATGTTCAATCATAGCCTCACCTCAGGCTTTATGCCCACTGAATGGTGCACCATGACAGTTATCCCACTCCACAAAGGGGGAGCCATGACGGACCCCGGGAACTACCGCCCCATTAGCCTGACAAGCCTGGTCTGCAAGGCCATGGAACGTATCATCATGGAACACATAAACAAAGACATTGGTAATCTCCAAACTCTGGACCCTACCCAGTTCGGATTTGTAAAAGGCAGATCATGTCTCCTAAACCTGATTGACTTCTGTGAAACAGTCACCAAAGCCATAGATGAGGGTAAGGTGGTTCACACAGCTTATCTAGATCTCGTCAAGGCTTTCAACACCATCCCCACTCTGGAATTATAGATAAGCTCACTAAACTAGGTATTAATCCCTATGTCACAAGATGGGTTGCCAACTGGCTCACGGACAGAACCCACACTGTGAAAGTAGCAGACTTCAAATCCGACTTCTGACCAGTGACAAGTGGAGTACCACAGGGTTCAGTCCTGGGTCCTCTCCTGTTTGGTATCTACTTCTCTGAAGTACAGGCTAACACAGAAGGTCTTTGGCTAACAAAGTTTGCAGATGACTGCAAACTAGGAGCCATAATCAAAACTCCTAATGATGTGGGAATACTACAAAAGGGCCTCACTGAGACAGATGCCTGGTTTCAAAGCCATGGCCTGAAGCTCAATGCCAAAAAGTGTATTGTCATCCCCTTTGGTAAAAGCTCTTTACCCATGAACAACCACATAGCTGGTAGTCTACTTAATGCCGAAAATGTGATAAGAGAACTTGGGACACAGGTGGACAGTAGTCTGTCCTTTGATAATCACATCACCACAGTGGTCAGGAAATCCTTCTACATGGCTCACCTCATCACAAAAGGTTTCTCATCCAGTAAAAAAGAGGTCATTGTTCCCCTCTACTCATCACTCATTAGACCCATTATAGAGTACAACACCCCTTTTGGTATGTACCTCACAAGACATCTACAACAACTGGAAAGGCCACAGAAATACCTCACAAAGAGGATTACTGGCCTCAAACAGATGCCCTAAGCAGACCGTCTCAAAAAACTCCAGCTTTACTCCATCGCATATCACCTACTCAGAGGTGATCTCTGCCTAACATACAAAGCTATGTCAAACCCAGAGCTGTTGGACATGCTCCACTTAAAGAAATCCCAATCCCTCCGAGCTACATGCTCTAGGGACCTAAACCTTGTCACCACAATAAACAGAACATGCTGGAGGGACCGATTCCTGTCCCAGAGACTTCCCATACTCTGGAACAGGCTACCTATCTATGTCAAACAGAGTTCCTCATTAGCACTCTTCAAGAAAAATCTTGATGATTGGATGGGAATTAGGAAATTCACCCCAGGGATCACTTCTGTGGCTCTGCTCGACAGGGGCACAGGAAAATAATTTTCTTGGGTGGCGAAAGCCAGGGTACATTTTTGGCTAGGCTTATATAGGCCCTAGAGCCAATAGCCTAGTACCTACCTATGAACCTATGAACCTGTGAACCCAGGTGGGGGTGTGTCAGCTACTTGGAACTGAGACACAGTGTTCCAAAGTGAGTCTTGTTTGGGATCTAGAGAGACAGAGTCCAGTCCTAGTGAAGCATGTTCCCTGTGTAGTCTTGGTGGAGACTGTGTTTGATGCAGAGAACTCCATTTGAAAATACTGTGTAAACTCATTCCTGTTTTTAGTGACCAACTCTCACCGGTGTCAGTGGTGAGGATTGAGGCTCCTTGATTACTGGCCTAGGGCAAAGAGTTGCTGTCACATATTGGTGTCAGAGTGGTGGGATATTAATTGAACTTCAGTAGCCTGTGGGCAGTTGTCACTGAAGGTGTGTGTACTCTCAACAGCTGCAAGGTAAATATTCAGAGTTTCATTTTCATAGCAGTTTTGTTTATTCTTTGTTTAAATTAGTCAAGGAAAGCAGGCAAAGATGTCAGCAGAGGATTATGGTAAGCTGACAAGGAACCAGTTGGCTGAGGTGTGGGAAGCCAAAGGACTGGTGCATGCTAACCGGACTAAAGAGGAAATTATTTCAGCTTTAATTGAATCTGCAGTGTGGACCAGTGGCCAGGAGGGCAATCAGTCTGATGTCAGGGATGTGCAGTCTTCAGAAACAGGACAGTCCACCTTTTCCCTCAGAGGACTTAAAAATGCATCTAGAGTTAAAGAGACTTAAACTGGTGCCTGAAGAAAAGGAGAAGCATTATCAGCATAAACTGGACACCAAAGAGAGGCAGCTTTGTTAGGAGACCAAAGAAAAGGTGAAGCAGTGTCAGCATGAACTGAAGACCAAACATTTGCAGACTGAAGACAGACTGTGGCATTTGAAGATCAAAGAGAGACTGTGGCATTTGGAGGCTGAAGTAAAGGAGAAGCAGCATCAGCATGAGAGAGAAATGCTGACCTTTCATGAGGGTCATGGAGGTAATGGGGAAGGGAATAATGGGACCGCAGATGCAATAAAGGTCAGTATTATAACCTCAAAGGTTTAATACTTCGAATGCGTAAAGATCGAACTTTATGCATCAAAGTCTTAAATCATCGAACGGTTATAAAAAAACTAAAACAAAAAAAATTAAACTAAAGTGTTTACGCAGGGGGGCAAGGCCCCCTGCACCCCCCACACACCCCGCTACTTAAATATACCAACTCCGAGATCGCAAAAGATTGGAGTAAATGGAAATCTCTCCTTACGGAGATTTCCATTTAAATGTTCAATGTTGTGCGCTTTTGGTACTCTCGTGTCAACAATATTGTGTTTGATATTGTCAGCATTCAAGATTCTGATATAGACCCAAGGTCAGTAAATGTCTTCCCAATTTGCAGATGGAGATGACATTGATAGTTTTATTCATATATCTGAAAGAGGATGTACACAGTATAATGTTGTCCAAGAGCTCTGGGTACAATTCCTGACCCCCTTACTCCATGGAAAAGCTGTAACTGCTGTTTCTAAATTGTCTGATACTGATTGTTTAAACTATGATAGTGTAAAACAATGTTTATTGAGCTGTTATAAGTTAACACCTGAAACCTACAGAAAAAAAGTTTTGTGGGCATAGACACAAGGCAGATGAAAGTGTATGTGATTATATTGCTGAGTTACACACTTATTTTCATAGGTGGGTGAGTGGGTGTCAGGTCACCACTTTTGAAAGACTGTCAGACCTTTTAGTAAGGGAACAAGTCCATAGCCCTTTTCCTGAGGACATGAGAATCTGGTTTGCAGACCAGGAGAGTAGCTCAGCAGATGATCTGGGGTGAAAAGGGGATCTCTACTTAGCAAACAGGGCATCACTGCACAAGAAAGGGATAACCAGTGCTGCACATGGATATGAGGGAACCTATGGTGGGCATCCTAATTCACCCCAGCAGAGACTGCCAGTAACAGGGGGAGCCACTAGTTCAGGTACATGGCCAGGATCAGGGGTTAGATGTTTTAAATGTAACCAGAGGTGCCATGTGGCATACAAATGTCCATTGAAGCAAGGAGGGGAACAAAAGGTGAGGGAGCCAGCAAGTAGGAATAACAGCATGCCAGTAGTAAGTTGTCTGTAGACAACAGGTGCACCAAATTATCAACAGAGTTTGTATCCTATCTTAGTGGATGGAAGACAGGCCACTCCTGAGTGAGACACAGTCTCTGGCATAACTATTGTAAAGCCTACAGTGGTTAAAGAGGAGCAGTACTTGCTTGGACAGTCCACTCCAGTCAGAGCTTTAGGAGGGATCCCATTCCATATACCTTTGGCCAGGGTTCACCTTGGCTAGGAGGGTGAAAAAGGAAGCAAGCAGATAGCTATGTTTGAGAATATTCCTGCAGATGTCTTGATAAGGAATGATTTTCGTAATGCAATATCCTGTGTGCATGCAGTTATATGCAAGCAGGCTTGGAGACAGGCATGTAGTTCTGGTAGTCTGGGTGAGACCCAGACAGATCCCACACCTGAATTTGGGGCTGCTGATGGGGTTATTTCAGGGAAGGACCTACATTGTAGCAGTGAGCCTGAAAGTGAGCCACAGCTGCTGGTAGGTACTGAGGTTCCTTTGGACAGGGTGACTATAAGGACAGAGATGACCAGTAGCATCCAGGCTGACATTGAGGCACCACTGTCAGAAGATATTAGGCTTCCTGTGGAAGGGGATCTGGGAATGGTTACAAAGATAGAGTTGAGACAAGCTCAGCTTTTAGATCCCAAATTAAAAAGCCTGAGGGAGGTAGCTAAGGAAACACCTGATGCTCAAGGAAAAGGGGAGCCTGTATACTGTAACAAAGGGTTACTGTATAGAGACTGAACCCCTGAGAGAGGGCTAGAGGGTGAGGTACTACACCAGATAGTAGTGCCCAGAGCGTACCATCTGGCACTTCTAGCCATAATCCATGACATTCCTTTTGGAGGTCATATGGGCATAAAGTGTACCAAGAGATGCATTATGCAGAACTTTTATTGGCCTGGGATTTCAATTGATGTAACAGGGTACTGCAGGACATGTGAGCAGTCCCAAAACATAGGCAAGACATGGGACAAGATCAAAGCTCCATTGATGCCTTTACCTGTGATTGAGGAGCCATTTGAGATGTTAGCTATGGATAGCCTCTGAGTACCCCAAGTTCCACAGGGAAGAAGTATATCCTGGTAGTGGTAGATTATGTTACTAGATACCCTGAGGCAGTGGCTCTGTACTCCATTGAGGCAGAGAAGGTGATAAATGCTTTGTTAGAGATTTTCAGCAGGGTAGGTTTTCTGAGAGAAATACTGACTGACAGAGGTGCCAATTTCATGTCAGACCTGCTGGCTTATCTGTGGAAGCATTGTGGAGTGAAGCACTTGACGACCACCCACTACCACCCCAGACTAATGGTTTGTGGAGAGGTTAAACTCTACACTAAAGACTATGCTACAGGCATTTGCAGCGAAGTTTAAGACAGAGTGGGACAAATATTTCCCCATCTACCGTTTGCATATGGAGAGGTACCCCAGGAATCCACAGGTGTTTCACTTTTTGAGTTGCTGCACAGGCATAGGGTGAGGGAGCCTTTAGATTTGATTCATGTTGAGTGGGAGGGTGAGTGTGACTCCCACAAGGAGTCTGTTGTGGCATGTGTCCTAAACCTCAGGACAAGGCTTAAGGAGCTCATAGGCTTGGCCCAGTAGAACCTGATAGGAGCCCAACAGCAGAAAAAGGTCTGGTATGGCAGGAATGCTTGACCCTGAAAGTATGCTGTGGGACAGCAGACTCTGGTGCTCATTCCTGTCAGACACGTGCAGCTTGGGAGGAACCCTTCACAGTGGTAAGGAAGGTCAGTAATGTTATTTACATGGTAAACAAGGGCACAATTTGTACTATGCTAACAAGATGAAGCCTCAGCAGGTCAGGGAGGTCCTGGGCAGACTGAAAAGGGCAGGGGTGACCATTAAGCCCAGAAAGTGTCAGGTGGGTATGGCAGAGGTCTCTTACATGAGACATACAGTGCAGAGTGGTAAGATTAGGCCAGAACCACCAAAGTGGAAGCTATTCAAGCGTGATCTGCCCTTGTTACCAAAAAGCAGGTGAGGGCATTCTTGGTCAACAGCTTCATACTATAAGATGTTTGTTCCCAATTATAGTACAATAGCTGCTCCCCTCACAGACCTAACAAGGAAAAACAGGCCAGATAAGGTTGTGTAGACCTCAGCCTTCAAGCAGGCATTCCAAAAGCTTAAGGAGGCTTTGGGAGGGCTCCCTGTGTTAGTACAGATTACAGCAATGCCAATGCAGATGGACTCTCAAGACAGAATATATGTTAATGTGCTAATGTGTTCCCAGACAGACCAATTTCTTTCAAGCAACATTTTTTCCAGGGTCTCTTGAAAGAATAGCTTGAATCTTCAACGGGGGGAGAGATGTGATGATGGGAGATATTGCCATCTATGCCAGGGAGATGTGGTAGTGCATGTGCAATATATGCCAGCATAGTTTGCTGGAGTTTTCTAAACAATTTTGCGTCCTTGACTATCACACTGACTTGTACAGATGCTTGTTTTAAAAATGTGTCAACAGTGTTATTATAACTGATTAAATGTTTATGTTTAAACAAATAATTTTGGAAGGGAAGAGTAGAGGTTTTTTGAAATTGTTCTATAGAGTTCAGATACTGCAACAGTTCTTAACAAAGATCTGAATGTGTCTTGTACCAGAGTCAGGTGATCAAATGTGATGTCATTTTATAACTAGCACTGAGAGGATGGAAATCACACAACAGCTTATTTTGTTTTGTTTTTTGAAACGTAATATAAAATATCTATGTCAGTTATCACAGTTAGTTGAGTTCAGTTAATTTTAGTTAGAAGCTCATCACCTTGCCTTGTGGAAGTAAGCATCTCAGCATCTAATATTGCCTTGCTGTATTGGTTAAGTTAGCCAGGGAACAGTTATTCTTTATACAGTCAGAAAATACAGTGAGATTAATTAAGTAGTGTTTTTCTGCATCTGTTTGAATCTGTCCAACTGTGTCATGTTTATTTCTCCTCTGAATGAAACTCAGATGTTTATTGCATTTTGATATTTAGTACTCTCGTGTTTTCTATTTTATTATTTATTAATAAATATTTTTATACCTTTCATTGTGGCTGGTCTTTTAGAGAATACTGTTAATGTATTGAGAGTACCTGTGCTTATTTACGTGACACCTTGGCCACTCCAAAAATCCTGGTTGCTTTGGTTACACTCTACCATTTATGTTAATATTGATTTTGCTCATATAATTGGATACCCTTGTAAGAGTCTGACAGTAGTTGACTGGTGACAGCAAGGTTTTCTTATAATTTGGGCAGAAGGGGTATGGCAAGCAAATCTGTACCAACCTTTCCCAGGAGTATGTGTGCGTGTGTGTGTGTGTGTGTGTGTGTGTGTGTGTGTGTGTGTGTGTGTGTGTGTGTGTGTGCGTGTGTGTGAGTGTGTGAAAATCAAATTCCCAGGTGTGGGTGTGTCAGCTACTTGGAACTGGGACACAGTGCTTTGAAGTGAGTCTTGTTTGGGATCTGGAGAAACAGAGAGTCCAGTCCCAGTGGAGCATATTCCCTGTGTGCTTTTGGGGGAGAAACTGTGTTTAATGCAGAGAGCTGTATTTGAAAATACTGTGTAAATTCATTCCTGTATTTAGTAACCATCTCTTGCCAGTGTCAATGTTGAGGACTGAGGCTCCTTAATTACTGGTCCGGGGTAAACAGAGGCTATGACAAGTGACTTGCTCAGGGGCATGCAGTAGGCAAATGGAGGAGGAAGAATTCAGACCTTCTACTTTGCTAATAGCTCAGAGCCTTAAATAACAGACAGCTCCAATTAACTTTAAATGCATTTTTTGAACAAATATTATGAAACTATAATGACTAGCATTATTGGCTGACTGTTATCTTACGTAATTTATTACAAAATGAAGAAGTTAAGGAAGATCTGGCAGTCAGTGAAGTGTATTAAGGCTGTATGCTCTTAATAAGCTGCTCCCTTCAGTTAATGGTACAGGTTGATTCTTAAGCTCCATTTTCCTAATGTTTAACTTTAAGCAAGTCACTTAATCAGACAGTGCTTCTGGCATTTTTTGACCACAGATATGTATTTTCTGATCAATAGCTATGACACTGTAATAGTTGGTATTACGGACCACTTGTAATTTACCTGACCTGAATTTCTGTAATCATTCTGGAAAGCCATATTCTGTAACCCAAAATTGGCAGCCATCAGAATTATACTTGGACTGGAGGCAAAAGCATGCACACACATGCACACAAATACACATAAACACATTGATACATGCAGATTTAATGCATACACACACACACACACACACACACACACACACACACACACACACACACTTCTAGAACAACAGTCTGTGTGTATGCCAGAACAAATAGTTGGTAAGGTAGCCACTTTGAAAGAAGCAAAGATGTGTTTGCCCTGAACTGGCATGTGTGCTGGAAGGTGGAAAAATAACAACCAATGTGCAGCGTGTGTGCTGATGCTGATGAAACAACCACTAGTTGAGTGGCAAGTTTTTTCTTTTTCTATTTACAGCAAAGCCTGGCCATCCAGCCAGCACAAGGCCCCAGGCATTTGCCTAGGTTGCCCTGAGCTGGATCTCAACCTGCTCAAAGCATTACAGGAAAATGTATCATGTATATAAAGAAAAGTTATTAATATAAACATCATCTCATTCCGGATTTATTAACAATAGTGTAGAATCCATGCTAAGCCTACACAATGAAAGCATGTTAGAGTGATGAGCATCTATGCTAATTAAATATGCTTGCTGCTCAACATGCCTACACATTTGTAAGCACCTTTACATGGCTGGCAATGTTATTTGTAGCCATGGAAATGTGCATGCAAGCATGAGCACAAAATTTAAACAAAACAGCTTATCTATAGGTAAAGCTCAGATTTGAGTATGCTCACATAAATGTAATCACCCTGACTCACACAAAGGCACAAAAGTTCTCCTTACTGTACCAAAAACTTCCTACCTATCTAGGTTATATAGTGCAGAAAGCACTATATTAATTTCAAGTGCCATAACAGAAGACTGACTTTTAAGGGAAAAGAGTGCACTTTTGTCATGATGACCTCATCAGTGTGTTTCAGAAATTATGTTTCTATAAAAAGTTGAACAAGTGAGCGGTATGCACATTGAAATGCATTGTCTTCAGGTGAAGTGGGTAAAGCTCCAAATGTTAAACACACACACACACACACACACACACACACACACACACACACACACACACACACACACACACACATTTTCCATATTGAGCATCAAGCTTCCTAACTACTTAGTTACACCATCTAGAGAACACTGCATTAGTCGCAAGCACCACAGAAAATGTCTGATTCTTAAGGTAGAGAGTACGCTTTTCTTGGGATGACTTCCTCAGTGCATTTCATAGAGGATGTTTCATTAAAAACTGAGATAAGGAATCTGTGTGAAGAGTTAAATGTATTCTTTGTAGGAGAAGTGGATACAGCAACAAGCATTACACACATTCTCACACACAAGTTTCCCACACTGGTCATCAAAGTTCCTACCTACTTAGTTAGACAGTATAGAGAGCACTGTATTAGTTATGAGTGCCACAGGTGAAGTCTGACTCTTAAGGGGAGAGAAAAGTATTTTGTCAGGATGACATCATAAGTGTGTTTCACAGATGATATTTCAGTAAAAAGTGGGATAAGGGAGCTGTGTGATGACTTAACTATATTCTCAGGGGAAGTGGATACAGTACCAAGTGTTACACATAATCTGATACACACATAGACACAGAAACACAACAATAATTTCAGAGGTTGAGCATCAAACACCCTACCTACTATCCAATCTATAGAGCACTGTATTATTCACAAGTGCCACAGGAGAAAATTGACTTTAAAAATGTAAAATAGGGCATATACATTTCTTGAAAATGCACTGTTTGTAACAAATGGTGATTTGCATCACAGGTTGTACAACAAATGCATATATGTGCACAGGACAATGAAATGTCACTGTGATTGCCACATATAATTACAGATGTCTCTACTAAAATTTAGATACTGTCCATCACATACAGTGCATTATTGTGAGGGGCATTGACATGATTCACATTATGGGATACCATAGACATTCACTGTTATACACCAGTGGATTATCAATCAAACTTTCCTACAACTTGATGTCAGGATGATTGCACACTTATATTGTTTCATGCTTGCACTATTTGCATTGGCAAAACAAATGTGCAAGTCGTATACAGGACAGTGCAGTTTAAAATAACAGTGATGGGTTATGTGAGAATATGTTAACCAAACTTGTAACATAGTTGCAAGTGTAAATACTGTTGAGTAGACATACATTAAAAGACTGAATTAATAGAGTTAACGTCATTCTGAAATCAAGATCACCTGTTGAAAAATTAATAGACATACAAACACCGTGCAATGTAAAACAATAATTATGTGATTTTTTTTTTATTATACTTTGAGCTCAGCGCTGCCAAACTGAATTGCACTGCTGATAAAGTATTAGCACAAGTGCAATCATAACTTGCAGTGTTAAATTAAGATTGGGAATTACCAGTACTCTATGTTGCTCATGCTGACTTGCATAAAAATCAGTGCAAGGTAGGCTTCACAATAGGGTGCAGGCACATTCATATAGCAGCAGGATAATGGTGTGTTAAGGAAAGGTGTAGCCAACATTTACAGCTGCAGGAGTCAGACAAAATGTTCTGAAACATTTTTTTCATCCATCTGGATTCAAACCTTTAAAATGAGTACAAGAAAAAACTTTTATACCTCAATATTATCTAAGTACACCACATAGGAAATGATACTTCTAAAAGATCACATTTGAGCAGATTTCAGCCTTTATGTATCCATCTTCATTAACCTATTGAACACTATTATCTATACATCCAACTCTTCAGCTTGTTGAAAAGTACATTAAACTAAATATACATAAATAAGCACACAAGCGCAAAGCTCAACAGTGCAATGTGGCCAAAGGTAATAAAAGCACAAGCTATTACAATAAGCTGTGTACTGGCATTTAGCCTTATTTCCATTTTTTGCCGAGCACCACACATTGCACATGCAGAGATGGAGGAATAATGATTCAGAAGGGAGAAGATATATCAACAGGGTGAGACTAAGGAAGGGACAAAGTTGTATGACAGAAAACGGATAATGATGGATCATAACAACATTTAGCCAACAAGTAGAAATCGAATATTGTACAAAACAATTGTCAGTGTGCAGTTTTAACATCTAGATAATGGCTGGATTACAATCCTTGTAAGTAGTCAAAAATATAATTATACATGTAAGCATTATGTCTTCATGCCACAAAGGGATTATTAGTACTTCACAAAATTAAAAAAAATGCAACTGAAGCACGGTGAGAACATCTTGAATTAGGAGGGGTGGACAGAGATTGAGAGACAGATGCAGAGAAGACTAATAACAATATGTTTTGTGAGGTATGTAGGTACATCTGTATGGTGTGTTAATCTTACTTATAACATCTTCATTAACTTGTCATGCTCTGTACAACAAACTGCTTGCAACAGTGAGAAATAAGGGGTAGAAGAGTGTAACAAACATCAAGACATAAGCAGGATAAGGTTGGCTTGCTAACTTTCACTGTTGTTGCTGCAATGTTTTTGCAAAAGATGTCTTACTGCACTATTCATATGGTATGTTAATGAAATGTTGTATATGGAGAGAAATACAGATGTTTCAAGTTAAGTATATGAAAGGAATATGAAATATCAATAATTAATACATTGACCTACAGCTGTAATTGAATCCATGACACTATGTAAAAACAGTCTGCAGGCAGGCTGAATTTTTCAGCAAGCCACATAATAACTCTTACATCATTATATCCATCAGTCTAAGAATGGCTACATTAATTGTTTCACAGTACTGACTTTAGTTTGCCTTTACTCTGTATTCTCAGAGCACAGTGGATTTAAGCAAATTTGAGCAAATGTAACCTGACCACAGTGGATTAAATTGAAATCATCAGCTTATGAAAAAAGAAGTTAAACAGCATTCACTGTTTTGCAGCATTGCTGTTCTATGCCAACCTCTACACAAATGCCAAGGACATAAAGTGAAGGCTTTTCCATGAGACATTTCTTGTCATGTGTGTTCTGTGTGAATCTATTTTTGACCTTTTGACCACAAGAAATATGTGAAAAAGGGGTCACTAAAACAGTGGTAAAAATGGGGTTGGCATGCATGGAGTAAGACACAGGGAAAGAATAATAGAATATGCTGGAAGGTCATGGGAGAGCACCATAACTATCCATTTCTTCTTGACATCAATGTACAATATTGCATACAATTTCAAGACTTTGGAGAGACACCAAAATAATGTTGTATGGTCAATTGAATCAAATTGCATGTGTCAAATGGAGAGCTATGTATGAGGCATTTTTTTAGTGGGACAGGTGCCCATTTTTTATTACTTTTTTAGGAGAGAGAGGAATGTTGGGAAAGGTGCTTAGGAATGAGAGGGTCAGGTAGGTTGGGTAGGTTAGGAAGCATGGACAGACAGACAGGACATACAAGACAGACAGGGATGGTAATGGAGACAAAAGGTTGGGGGACGCAATGATTGTGGACAGGTAGGGGACATCAGGGAGCACCCACATCCAGCCTGAGAACAGTGAGAATCTAGTTCTCAATCATTGTCTCCTACAGCATTTCCCTGGATAAGTTCCTGATGTCGCACCATGTTCGCAATCTGATGCAGGACATTTCAACCCTGACAATATGTGCACTGAGGCCTCTCTGCATAATATCCTCCACCAGCCATGTCAGCACCTTTTGGGTGACAAAATGACCACCTCCACTGGTACTGCTCCTGGAGGGTACCACTGTATGAGCAGCCAGAGCAAAGTTACCTGACACAGTTGGAGTAGGTAGGGTAGAGTTTGTGGAGGCAACACTTACAGGTTGTGAACCCAAAATGCTGAGTGTCTGTGCTGTCATTTGTGGAGGTATAGTGGGCTATGATGCAGTGGTCGGTCTTCCTCTCTGTGATGTTGGTCATTTATTTTTCAGCAGCAAGGTATGCAAACAACAGATTGTTAATAAATTATAATACCCACCCCTCTAAAAAAATAAAAAAATAGAGAAAAAGAGTGGGGGGCACAAAAAAGAGATAATTTGATACATAACATATCATAGTACTATATTTTTTCAATAAACTTTGTTTGGCAATACATAAACAAGTATGATAATTTACTGCTGTGCCCCTTTGCCACATCCATATATGATGGAAATGTATTAATATGTCATAAAATAAACAAATTTCACTGCTATTATATAACAAAGAGGATATCTTCTTTCCATCTGATAGATAGGAAATATGCATTTGGATGTAATGATTGCAATTACCATATATTGATTCTTCCTGACATATTATTGCTGTTAATAGATTGCAAATACTTATCCAGTAATACAAAGTAATTCCTGATTCAGGGTATTTAACCCACATGCAGTTAAGCTTGTGTTGTCAATGTGTAATGCAAACAGTAAGAGTTATTGAAGAAGGCATGCCTGCTCAAGATGTTAGTGACTGAGGGAATGAAAATAAATTTCTGGCTTGAATTTGGATCTGAGTCATACTATTTTATAACTGCACCATAAAAGGCAGTTTCAATGCAGCAAGGAGACAGGATGTCTACAACTAGGGAGCTTTCTGCATTGTATTATAGGTTCATAGGTAGGTACTAGGCTATCAGCCCAAGGGCCTATGTAAGCTTAGCCAATAAGGTTCCCTGGCTTATGCCACCCAAGAAAGTTATTTTCCTGTGCCACTGTCGAGCAGAGACACATAAGTGATCCCCGGGTGTATTTCCTATTTCCCATCCACTTGTAAGTGTTTATTGTTTTATGTCTTCCAGCAGATGCAAACAACTAAAGGCTATGTATTTTCCCAGGGAAATACTAAATGCTGGCAGTTTCTATCAATGGGGATTAGCTGGGATAATCAGATGACAAGCACTGATGTCATGCTGCAAGTATCCCAACAGCAATATTTGAAATATTCATTTAAGAAGTCTCTGAGAGGGAGACTGGACATTTTGCATTTTGTTTTTGACCTGACAACATCAGCTGGAAAACCCACTCACTGTATCTGTCCTGCCTTGCTATGAGTAAGTAAGTCTAGAGTACAGTAATTTCTCTTAGATACAGTTAGGAATATAGTGAAGTATAGCTTAGATGTTTTCTTTATTTATTTGAGCCTGTCCTGCAATGTTGTTTTAAATATTTCTTGTGATTTTGAACTCTGAAGTAACTGTGATTGTTTACTGAGCATTTTCTTGTTCTTTTATTATTTACTATTAAATATATTTAAACCTTTTGGTTGTTGCCAGTGGTGAGGATTGAAGCTCCTTGATTATTGGGCAAGTAGTGAGGCATCACAGTGACAACATTGTTCCCAGGTGTGTGGAATGCCAGTTGCAATTGGCACAGCCTTGGCTAAGTTATCCCAGCTAACCCCCCATTGCTAGAGATATTTAAGCTCTTAGAGTGCTTGCACATCTATTTGGTGACATTGTGCAGACCACTCCTAATAGCCTTGCTCTTGGTCAAACTGTCATTTGGATAAATAGTAACATTACACAGTAAGATTGGACACCCTTTGGTAAGGGCCTTAAAGTAGCTGATAAGTAGTGGCTAGTGGCAGTGAAAAGTACCTTATAGTCTGGGCAGAAGGGAGCATAGCTAGTAAACCTATGCCAGCCTTTCCCAGGTGTGTGTGTGTGTGTGTGTGTGTGTGTGTGTGTGTGTGTGTGTGTGTGTGTGTGTGTAAATCAACCCTCAAAGAGTGTGTGTGCTACTTGGGCAGGGACACAAAGCACTGTTTGGACAGAGAGGGTGCTGGAGGTCTTGGCTTGGCCACTCAGCTGAGATCTCAACTCTATAGCTGTGCCAGTGGGGAATCTTATTGGGGATCTGGAGAAAGAGGGAGAAACCAGACTCAGACTGACTATGATCTGTGTGTGCTCTTAATGGAAATTGCACTTTACTGTGTTTGTACTTGTCATCCTCCCAGTGTGTACATCCCCCACTGTTACTAGTGCGGAGGATTGAGGCTCCTTGATTACTGGGCCAGTAGTGGGGCATCACAGTGACAACATTGTTCCCAGATGTGTGAAATGCCAGTTGCAATTGGCAGAGATGTGGTTAAGTTATTCCAAGTCTCAGCCTTATACTGAGACCCAGTATAATCCCCTGCAGCAGCCTACAACTGTAGCACTTCATGAGGAGTGCCACAAATATCCAGGACTCCTCAACACCCTATCTTTGTGCTCTAAATTTAGCATCTCACAAACCATGTCTGCAAAAGTCAAGCTAACAAAATACTTCTGAATTAGCACCCAGTTCATATCTCATGGTTGTGTACAAAGAACTGTTCAACAATGTAATGCTTAATGGCATGGGTTTTAATACTTCCAATTTGGAAGGATATACAGGATGAATTGTGACATTATGATGTTGGGGCTTGCACAATGTTAAAATATTGTTGTACCAGCTGGGAATTGGACCCCCATGATAAAGTATTCAAAAAGAGATGGAGGATGAATTTTGGCATATTGTGATGTTAGGTTTTACATAATGTTAAAGTATCATTGTATAAGCTGCTGTTGAACCCATGGGATAAAGTTTTCAAAAATTGAAAAGTAGCTTATTAATTGGCATTGCCACAAGACAAACACCTTTTAAGCATGAAAATTAGAGCTATACTAATTTCAGAATGAATGCTGATACATTTCAGAAAGGCTTGTACATGTGTAATGATAATTAATCCTGTGAATGCATTCTTATGCTAAAGTCAGTATTTATGTGATTTCAGATGGATGCAGTTGAATGGGTTGAGTAATAAAGGTTGGGGTATTGTTACATACATACTTCACAAGACATACCTATCCTAAACACATAGATAGGATATGTGATTAGTCATGATGATTACAACAAAAGTATTGTGCTCATCATACATATGCAAGTGAATTTTAAGTTAAATATCATCATTGTCATGTTTAAAAAATTGACTCACATTAGCTTGAGGTTATATGTGAAACATTGATGATATATGCTAAATAGCAAGTTTTACTTATATAAACATTGTTGATACATTGCTTGCAAGAAACATGTTTAACATTATAATTTTTTTATTTTTACAGTCCAAATCAAAATGTTGTGAGAAACGGGATTCTTACACCCTTTGTAAAAGTATCTTTTAGCTGGATTTAGACCCTTAACCAGCTGTGTTTTTATGTAAGCTCACAGCACTTACACTTTGAGCAATATAAATAGGTATATGACAGGTGGACTTTCTCCACACAGTGCTGTCCCAGCATGCTAAGGAAATTAACTTTGCCAGGTGTCCTTGTGCTACACAAGGCTGCCTAAACTATTTTTTTTCTGTTTTCCTTAGGTAGGGAACTGTATCTGCCAAGCAGACAGTAAATGCAAAGTAAAATGGCAAAAATAAAAAGCCTTACATATGGTGAATAATTGCAATGTGATCTGTAAACAGGATTCAAACAATGCTTCATGTACCTTATTTCACTCAATTTGATTAATTTACACCTTGTGCCACAAAACTAGACATCTGTCAGATGCTTTCTCTGCAGTAGGCAGCCTAAAGTATTTTTTTTTCACTTTTTTCCTTACACAGTAAACCATGTTTGCACACTGCTAAGCAGAGAGAGAATGGAAAAGGCATTAGGAAATATATATATATATGATATAGAAAAATGCTGACAGTAAATTAAATGCAATCATTGGTTATATGTAGCAATGATCAGAGCAAGACATGCATTCAAGTAACACACTTATGGTTTTCACGTTATTGCAAGATCAGAAATGTACTTTGTGGAACAGATTATCACACTTGTAGTTAATGTGAAAGTAGACAGACAAAAGCTCACATCTTTTTAGCAATAATCTCAACAGTTGCTTTTTAAACAGCAACACAATGGTATAACAAAATATGATTAAACATGTATTCAGACCACCATTATCATGTAAGTGGATTTGAACCATGCATCAGCTATCCCTTTTTTCCAAGCTCACTGCATGTGAGCCTTATGCCACAGAGAAAGTTACCTGAGAGATGCATTTTCATCATTGAGTACTATCCAAAGTGCTGCCAGCCATCCAATACAGCCAGGCTGGTTTGCACTACATAAGGTAGTGTAAACTAAAATTTTCACTTTTTTCCTTAAGCCATGAAAGTCCACTTTGTGCTGTCAAGTGGATTTGAAATGCAGAAGGCAACATTTATCAAAAATATTCAAACAACTTTTGGGAATGACAACTTGAAGACACATGATGACACTCTCCGTACAGTCAAATACCCTGGCCATGAGTGACTTTATCCTTCCATCGATTGGGTAACATATATGAGCACAAATGCACTTGCCCAAAGGTTCTTTGACTTTGTTAAAACAAATGCTTTAAAGGGTGCAGATAGTCAGCACCCCTACAAGGGGCTCTAACATCCTTGACATAGTGCTCACCAACATTATTTTATTTAACAATTGTTTACCAGGTTGATCCAAATGAGCCAGAAGCCCATTTTCAGTGGAAACCCGAGAAAAGCTCCAATACATAGAAGTACAGTAACACAGCATAATAAAAATATTTGTAAGTACAGCAAAAAACTTGAAGGTCTTATATAGTACACAAAGCAAATAGAAAATCTAATACAAAGATATAATTCTAATACAGAGAAGATATTTAAAGTAGAGATGAAGTATATATATATATATATATATATATATATATATATATATATATATATATATATATATATATATATATATATATATATATACATACATACACGTGATATAGTAGTTAAGCTTGTGGATCTAAAATGTAGTAAAACTATGTGTTAAGAGAGAAAAATAAGGAATGGTGGAGTGAGATGTCTGTGTAATGAATAGTGGTAAATGCAGTAGTGAAGAGGAATTAGGTAGGGTCATGATAGGGGCAGGACTTTGTGTTAAATAGGAGTAGTCTAAGTTCTTTTTTGAAGTGATTGGGGTGGGGTTTTTATGTCTGAAGGGACTTTATTCCAGGCTTGGGCTACAGTACGTTTATATAGTAGTTTTCCAACATTTTTGTTAAATTTATAAATATCGAGGAGATGATAATTGGAAGTATGGAGGGGATAAGTGGGGGTGTGATAGGATACAAGGGAGGAGAGAGAAGTGTAGGAAGATGGTTTGTATAATATTGAGTGTGTGATTTTAAATTGTGATAGTAGGAGTTGTTGGGGGAATTCCAGCCATTGAAGAGAGTTGAGTGCAAGGCAGTGGTGAGAGTTGTGAAGAGAGTTACTGGCAAATCTAGCTATTTTGTGGTATTTGTTTAGATGAGGTATCGCTGCACCACCATGAGTGAGGGGCGCCCTCCCTGGTAAAGTCCAATCATAAATCAGTGTCGTTTGAAGTAACAATTGTACCTGGCACACCCTAAGGAGCAAAAAGGTTAGAAAATTTCTCCAAAGCAAACTATAGTCTACTGAGCAATGGAATCAACTGTTTCAGACCCCCTGCCAACACTGACAGCAATGACCCCTATACTGAGGTGTACAGAAATGTCCCGAATAAACCCCAATATAAATGTCAGATTAAGCAAGTCCAGCTGACTGCAAAATTGTGTTCAACCACAGACCAGCTAATAAAAATGAAAATGTAGAGCACAGCACCACAGGAATCAAATGAAAAATGCAAATGACAGATGGCAAGTAAAATAAAACACTTTTTTAATGAAACAAGAGATAAAGGTGAGTGCTTTCGCAATTAAATCGCTTCTACAGACCATACATTTAGTACAAAAAACAAAAACTTGATATTTAAAATACAGTCAATTAAGCACTGACCAATAAAACACCAGATCAAATCCAGGAAGTATAAAATCTTAAAGATATCAAGCTCCTTTTAAGAAACACATATACTTTACTAGAATAAAGAGCATACAAATAATAAATAGATACACATTTAAAAAGTCTCCGATCTTTCAAAACTGGTTTGAGAAGAACAGTTTCATTCAAACCTGATCCTTCATGTGCTGACAATTGTAGAATCCATCTGAGTTCTTTCCCTTCAGTTATATTAGTCATATCCAGTAACCTAAGACTTTCATAAATAACTTCTACGGCCATGAACTTGAACCAGTGAGTTGTTCCTTTATCTAGAATGTGTTTTGCTAAGGCACTATAACTATGGCCTTTATTAACACAGTAATAATGGTCCCTAATCTGTTCTTTGAGTCACCGATTTGTTTTCCATATAAAATTGGGAACATGTCACATACTGTGCTAGATATACCACATTTTTGTGTCACAGTTGGCCTTATTGGAAGTATCAATATATTTACAAAAGAGGCATTTACCACAGATAGTAGTACCAATACTATTTTCTCTATTGTTAGGTTGCGCTATATTATTTCTATTGGAAAAACAAACCCCAGGATTCAGCAAGCACTGCACAGTGTGAAGGAATAGTGCAAGAGCTGCTGCAGGCAATATGGCCAATGTGCGATCCAGGAATGAGCTCCTGGGACATGCACGAGCAGTCCTGCACTATTCCTGCACGGGCACAGTCCCTGTATGCTAATTACCACATTTGCTGGTGAAAACCATGCAAATGGGGTGAATTAGCGATCCAGGAAGCAGGCAGGCATTGGTGCAGGAATAGCTGAATTCATTTCTGCAAACTACAAAACGGAGGCATGATAGCTACACGCTCGAAAGACTTGAACCTCAGCACTGAAATAAATAGGACATGCTGGAGGGACAGATTCATAACCCAGAGGCTCCCTTCACTATGGAATAAAATCCCAGTCCAGGTTAGGCAGAGTCCCTCATTGACTCTCTTCAAGAGGAATCTTGATGAGTGGATGGGAGATCATAGGTTTACCCCGGGTATCACTTCTGTGTCACTGTTAGACAGAGGCACAGTATACTAACCTCGAAAAAGGGCATAGCAAAATTAATTTAAAATGGGTGGCGAAAGCCAAACATACTCTGGCTAGGCTTATAAATGCCCTAGGGCAGATAGCCTAGTATGAACCTATGAACCTATGAAAAGTATGTATTATAAGGGTTAGGCATGCCATTGGCCAAATATATGGCCATAGGAATGAAAAATAGTTTCAAAATTATAAATAATAATATTTTTTGGCCGATTTCAGCTGTTTAAGCATAGGGCAGCTGTGCACAAATGGGACCAGCCCAAAAATAAGATAAAAGCTGGTAATAAGCTTTTAAACCAAAATCATCATTTTGCCATAATAGTCAATGGCATGCATAAGACAACAAAACCATGGAATAGTGGTTGCTAAGGGGGAAGGCTAAGTGTCAGTTTTGTAACCATGCATTAGCAGTCAGCTCTATGCAAATGAGGGGAATGATACTGAATCACAGATTTCCCCTCAGTGCCAGCTTGCACCAAACCATGTAGGTACAATAACACCATGGTCTAAACCTAAGTGCTAGATGACCTCATGAGGGGGAGTGCCATGACTGCTGTAAGCTTATTAGAGCACAGTGGCCCATGTTTGACCTTAGCTAAGCACGGCTAATAAAGGATGTGTGTCTAAGGCTGTACTGTCTTATTCCAAGAAAAGCAGAGTGTGTTCGTGTCCAGGGAGGGCCAGTTTCTGCTAAAACATGTTTACATTGCCTAAACGGGTGTGCGTGGCATGCACCAGGTTTAAAAAAAAAAAACAGGAAATAGCAGCTCCGTTCACATCTGAGCACTGAGTTTGCACGGCATGCCTCAGGGCTTAAATGGGAAGGCAATGGGAAGGGAAAACAGCAGTAGGAAGGTAATCAAGGAGAACTAGCATAGCTGGCAGGAGAAATGTATCAGAATCAGCCAATTACACAGGCAGCAACCCAGTCCAGCCCAGCAAACTACAATAAACTATGCAAACACCTTTCACTCTGTTTTTTCCCACAAACTCTACACCACCGGTGTACACAACCGGGGAAATTTTACCTAACAAAACTAACACAATGATAGGGGCTGCTGCCACTCTCATACATCAATATGTTGAAGAGGTTGAGGGTGGTGAGGATGAGAATGCTGACGACCAACCCACAGTGAGGAGAAGGAGAAGAGTGTACAGAACCAGGTTAACCTACCAGGGGCTACATGAGGAGGAGATAATGGAGAACTATAGGGTGGATAGGGACCTCCTACAGCAAATTGTTGAGCTGTGCCAGCCATGCCTCACACACAGAACCAACAGAGAGGAACCCATCCCAGTGGATACCAAGGTATGTATGGCTTAAGAATACTAGCCACAGGTACCTTCCAAAGGCTAACTAGGGATATCATGGGGATCTCACAGCCATCAGCATCCAGTTCTCCATCAGTTCCTGGATGCCATGCCAGCACATGCTGGTGAGCACATATATTTCCTCAACACCCATGAGGCGTTGACCAGCAATGTGTGTCTCTTCCACCAAATAGCAGATTACCCTGAGGTAGTGGGTGCTATAGACTGCACGCACATACACATCAAAGCACCACCCGGCGAGCGGGGTAGAGTCTACATAAACTGTAAGGGCTTCCCCTCCATCAACTGCCAGGTCATGTGTGATGCCCAGGGCATTATAATGAATGTGTGTGCTGGCAGCCCTGAAAGCTATCACAACTATACACGCTGAGCAGAGTGGATTAGAGGTGTTGACTACAACTCAGCTGAGATATATAAGTATCCTGTTTTTTCGATTATTTATACTGATTATTGTTTCTAGCAATTTATATATAGCACTTTTATTGCCTGCTGCTTAGTTTTTGAGTGTATTTTATTGATATTAAGTAATCTGCATGGGTAACTGATTTGTTTGCAGTTAAAAGCATTCTGTATCCTTACAAATCTTTATCTGTTTAAAAATTTTCATTTTGTGGCTTTCTGTAGTGCTTACTGTCTGTAGGCTAATAGCTTTAGTATTGTCCCCACCCTCCCTGTTGGTGTCTTGCTGTTATACTTGGTGGCTTTGCAGTTGCCCGCCCCTACTGTAAATCTGATCTGGGACACTCCTCCCAGTCTAGTGTCATTAGTTCATTCTACCTAATACAGAGAGAACATTTGATAAGGCCGTCTATTTCTCCTTTTCCCCTATCAAAAAAAAAAAAAATTTTTTTGCCTGAATCTCCTTGTGTTCTGACTGTGCTTCTCAAACATTTTGGAAATATAGAGTATATTTTAGAGCATTTATTATAACTGTAATTGCCTTAATATTGCTACAACTCAAGTGCTCTGGGTTGCACTGCATCTGAAGTGTTTGTGTGTTTTAGCTGCTTTTCTGTATATATAGACTTTTCTGTATATGTAGACTAGCTACTTATTCTGCTGTGTTACTGCCTCTTAAATCGTTTTTCAGTTGTGCACTTGCCTTGCTTCATTTAAAAATTTTTAAATTGCTAATTTTATAGAGTTTTAATTGCATTTACTGTTTAGGACTACACACTCAGCTTTGCTTGTCTCAGAACTTTATTTTCTGTGCTCAGAGCTATCCAGACCTTGCTGTGGTAGAGGGAAGTCTTACTGCCTACCAGTGGGACTGGTGAGCATTGTACTGCCTATCTAATGCTAGAGGAGTGGTTTCCCATTCTGAAATTGTAATTTTATTAGCCTTTTGGGCTGATTTCTATCCCTTTCAACTGAGCTGTGCCAGCCATGCCTCACACACAGAACCAACAGAGAGAAACCCATCCCAGTGGATACCAAGGTATGTATGGCTTAAGAATACTAGCCACAGGTACCTTCCAAAGGCTAACTAGGGATATCATGGGGATCTCACAGCCATCAGCATCCAGTTCTCCATCAGTTCCTGGATGCCATGCCAGCACGTTGGTGAGCACATATATTTCCTCAACACCCATGAGGCATTGACCAGCAATGTGTGTCTCTTCCACCAAATAGCAGATTACCCTGAGGTAGTGGGTGCTATAGACTGCACGCACATACACATCAAAGCACCACCCGGCGAGCGGGGTAGAGTCTACATAAACTGTAAGGGCTTCCCCTCCATCAACTGCCAGGTCATGTGTGATGCCCAGGGCATTATAATGAATGTGTGTGCTGGCAGCCCTGAAAGCTATCACAACTATACACGCTGAGCAGAGTGGATTAGAGGTGTTGACTACAACTCAGCTGAGATATATAAGTATCCTGTTTTTTCGATTATTTATACTGATTATTGTTTCTAGCAATTTATATATAGCACTTTTATTGCCTGCTGCTTAGTTTTTGAGTGTATTTTATTGATATTAAGTAATCTGCATGGGTAACTGATTTGTTTGCAGTTAAAAGCATTCTGTATCCTTACAAATCTTTATCTGTTTAAAAATTTTCATTTTGTGGCTTTCTGTAGTGCTTACTGTCTGTAGGCTAATAGCTTTAGTATTGTCCCCACCCTCCCTGTTGGTGTCTTGCTGTTATACTTGGTGGCTTTGCAGTTGCCCGCCCCTACTGTAAATCTGATCTGGGACACTCCTCCCAGTCTAGTGTCATTAGTTCATTCTACCTAATACAGAGAGAACATTTGATAAGGCCGTCTATTTCTCCTTTTCCCCTATCAAAAAAAAAAAAAAAAATGTTTTTGCCTGAATCTCCTTGTGTTCTGACTGTGCTTCTCAAACATTTTGGAAATATAGAGTATATTTTAGAGCATTTATTATAACTGTAATTGCCTTAATATTGCTACAACTCAAGTGCTCTGGGTTGCACTGCATCTGAAGTGTTTGTGTGTTTTAGCTGCTTTTCTGTATATATAGACTTTTCTGTATATGTAGACTAGCTACTTATTCTGCTGTGTTACTGCCTCTTAAATCGTTTTTCAGTTGTGCACTTGCCTTGCTTCATTTAAAAATTTTTAAATTGCTAATTTTATAGAGTTTTAATTGCATTTACTGTTTAGGACTACACACTCAGCTTTGCTTGTCTCAGAACTTTATTTTCTGTGCTCAGAGCTATCCAGACCTTGCTGTGGTAGAGGGAAGTCTTACTGCCTACCAGTGGGACTGGTGAGCATTGTACTGCCTATCTAATGCTAGAGGAGTGGTTTCCCATTCTGAAATTGTAATTTTATTAGCCTTTTTGGGCTGATTTCTATCCCTTTCAACTGAGCTGTGCCAGCCATGCCTCACACACAGAACCAACAGAGAGAAACCCATCCCAGTGGATACCAAGGTATGTATGGCTTAAGAATACTAGCCACAGGTACCTTCCAAAGGCTAACTAGGGATATCATGGGGATCTCACAGCCATCAGCATCCAGTTCTCCATCAGTTCCTGGATGCCATGCCAGCACGTTGGTGAGCACATATATTTCCTCAACACCCATGAGGCGTTGACCAGCAATGTGTGTCTCTTCCACCAAATAGCAGATTACCCTGAGGTAGTGGGTGCTATAGACTGCATGCACATACACATCAAAGCACCACCCGCCAGTGGGTAGAGTCTACATAAACTGTAAGGGCTTCCCCTCCATCAACTGCCAGGTCATGTGTGATGCCCAGGGAATTATAATGAATGTGTGTGCTGGCAGCCCTGAAAGCTATCACAACTATACACTGAGCAGAGTGGATTAGAGCTGTTCACTACAACTCAGCTGAGATATATAAGTATCCTGTTTTTTCGATTATTTATACTGATTATTGTTTCTAGCAATTTATATATAGCACTTTTATTGCCTGCTGCTTAGTTTTTGAGTGTATTTTATTGATATTAAGTAATCTGCATGGGTAACTGATTTGTTTGCAGTTAAAAGCATTCTGTATCCTTACAAATCTTTATCTGTTTAAAATTTTCATTTTGTGGCTTTCTGTAGTGCTTACTGTCTGTAGGCTAATAGCTTTAGTATTGTCCCCACCCTCCCTGTTGGTGTCTTGCTGTTATACTTGGTGGCTTTGCAGTTGCCCGCCCCTACTGTAAATCTGATCTGGGACACTCCTCCCAGTCTAGTGTCATTAGTTCATTCTACCTAATACAGAGAACATTTGATAAGGCCGTCTATTTCTCCTTTTCCCTATCAAAAAAAAAAAAAAAATTTTTTGCCTGAATCTCCTTGTGTTCTGACTGTGCTTCTCAAACATTTTGGAAATATAGAGTATATTTTAGAGCATTTATTATAACTGTAATTGCCTTAATATTGCTACAACTCAAGTGCTCTGGGTTGCACTGCATCTGAAGTGTTTGTGTGTTTTAGCTGCTTTTCTGTATATATAGACTTTTCTGTATATGTAGACTAGCTACTTATTCTGCTGTGTTACTGCCTCTTAAATCGTTTTTCAGTTGTGCACTTGCCTTGCTTCATTTAAAAATTTTTAAATTGCTAATTTTGTAGAGTTTTAATTGCATTTACTGTTTAGGACTACACACTCAGCTTTGCTTGTCTCAGAACTTTATTTTCTGTGCTCAGAGCTATCCAGACCTTGCTGTGGTAGAGGGAAGTCTTACTGCCTACCAGTGGGACTGGTGAGCATTGTACTGCCTATCTAATGCTAGAAGAGTGGTTTCCAGTTCTGAAATTGTAATTTTATTAGCCTTTTTGGGCTGATTTCTATCCCTTTCAACTTTCTGGCTTAAAAACAGGTGTGTTTGCACATTTTTTACATTGTGCAGCACTGTGAGGCTACAGTTAAACTATTCCAGGTGCCAGAAAGTCTGCTCTTCAAAATTTTCCTTAAAACTAGCTGGTTTTTCAGTAGTAGCACTAAAATCTGAACCCCTGTGACTAGCTTGCTCTAGAACCTGCTGGAAAGCACTAGGAAGCCTGAAACTGATACAAGCACTCAGCTCTCCTTGTCAATAAGGAGAAATTAATCATAGGCACTAAACAACCTATAATTGCAAAGTACCTTGCAAAGGTAAGGGAAAACAGCTCTTAAACTTTACAAAAAAGCACCTAAACAGGCATGTCCAAGGGTCAGTTTCCGGTGATTTCTCCTGTCCACCTGGTGAATCTGGGCATACTGGCACAATGCGGCAACTGCCTCATGTACACAGACAATCCTCTCCTCCTACCACCCAACACTACAACCTGTGAGAGATGCACTTACATAGCCAAACTGGAAGCAAAGCTCTCTCCGGCCAAGATTGTGCTAGACAGTCAAGAGGCAAAGGTTAACACCTGTATTACACCTCAAGCAACTCATAGCCCTTCGAAACCCACACCATCAACCCCTACACATAGCAACACTAAACCCACATATGCAGAGGCCCTTAACATTAACCTGCCCAAGCAACAAGGACCTCCGAAGCCAAAACGCAAACAAACACCAGTCACAACCAAAGTGACACATAGCTCACAACACCAGTGTGCCACCCAACAGCCCCTAAGGCAAGACAATGTACCCAACACTTTAGTCATAGGTGACTCTATAGTCAGGCACACTGATGTCCCACTCACCAGGCTGAACAAGGAGAAAATTACAGTCAGCTGCCTGTCGGGTGCCAGGATCCGCCACATAAGGCATGCACTCAAGTCACTCCACAAGTACAAATACGACTCTGTCATTGTCCATGCTGGAGTGAATGACTTGAGACATACCTCCCTGGACTACATGAAAAGAGACATGGAAGAGCTCTTGGATCATGTGACCCAGGCAGGTATGACCCTAGCCCTGAGTAGCATCCTGACTTCGCCCAGAATGATTCCACAGTATAAGGACAAAATGATTGACTTCAACAATTGGCTAAGCTTCTGGTGTCATTCAAAGGGGATCCAGTATTTGTCTGCCTGGGAAGACATGATCGACAAACCACGATGCTTTGCCAGAGATGGTCTGCACCTGTCACCTCTGGGGTTCAGGTTACTGGCTAAAGCTCTTGCCACCACTATAGTGCTTTTTTAGGCAAGGTTCAAATGATAAAACCACCACCGTAACAGATACAAGCATGCAAAATCTGAACGTAATGCTACTCAATGCTAGAAGTCTAAACCTCAAAATGCACTCTCTCGAGGCACTCCTAAAAATGGAGAACATCGATATCTGTGTAGTAACTGAGACCTGGTTCAAGGCTCCAGAGAGCACCCCTGCAATATCAGGCTACAATTCTTACCACACTTTTCGGCCACAAAACCAAGATCGAAACACTAAAGGTGGAGGAGTGTTCATATTCACCAAGGATATTCACACCTCCAGGCTAGTTGCCCAACACAATGCATCTGAAATTCTCCAGGTGCAACTAACACTAGGTAAGACTGCAATCCAAATTGTAACTTGCTACAGATCCCCCACCATGCCCCAAGATTCTCACTACACCTTTCTAAACATACTGGAAAATATTAAGATACAACCAAACATCCTAATACTGGGTGATTTCAACTACCCTGCCATTAATTGGGAAAACTACTCGGGTACCAACTCCTTTTCCCAACGGTTCTTGGAATTCATAAATTCCAACACCCTGGATCAACTAATCCATTGTCCTACCAGGGGCTCCAATATGCTAGACCTGGTCATTACCAACATGGGAGATAGATGCTCCACACCAGTGGTCACAATCTCATTGGTCAGGTCTGATGATAAGCAAATCACCCTTGACATCCACATCCCAGTACCCACGCCCCAGTAAGGAAACCTCCTTGAAAAACTTCTCCAAAGCCAACTTCATGCTACTGAAGTCAGACGTGACAAACTTCACAACACCCACGCAGATGGGATCTGGAAGTTCGACTGCAGAATCCTACACTAAGGCACTGTACAAGCACATCCACTTGTGCATGAATCATGCCATCCCAAATAGAACTAAGATGCTCTTCTCCAAAAAAAGGAAGCCAATCTAGTGGTCCCCTGCTATAAACAAACTATACAACAGAAGGAAGAAACTGTTGCAGAAAAGAGGAAAATCCCAGGAGGCAAAAAACTCCCTCACCAGCCTCAATAAGAAGCTGAGATCCCTCATAAAATACTCAAAAGCTAGTTACAAAAATAAAATTGCCAAAGTTTCCAAAGACAACCACAAGGCATTCTATAGTTGTGTCAAGAATATAAATGGCAATGCTCAGATCTGCTCTGAGCTACAACAGAATGGCATTAAATATACTGATCCCAAGGATATTGCCAATATCCTGGCAGATCGATTTAGTGCCAACTTCATCCACCCTCTCACCCCCTAAAGGGCCCATCTCAATACCAAAAGATTGCCAAATTCCGATAATCACGGCCACACAGGTAGAAACCACACTCTCCAAAGCTAAGAATACAGCATCCATGGGACCAGATGACATCCCAGGCTGTGTACTATAGGAACTACAAAATGAACTGGCACCTCACCTAAGTGTCATGTTTAATCAGGGCCTCACCTCAGGCTTTGTGCCCACTGAGTGATGCATAGCTACAGTTATCCTGCTCCACAAGGAAGGATCCACCTTGGATCCTGGGAACTAATGTCCCATCAGTCTGACAAGCCTGATCTGCAAGGGCATGGAACACATTATCATGGAACTTATAAACAAAGACATTGGCAACCTTCAAACACTGGACCTCACCCAGTTTGGGTTTGTGAAGGGCCGATCTTGTCTCCTGAATCTGATTGACTTCTTCGAATCAGTCTCCAGAGTTGTGGACGAGGGTAAGGCAGTCCACACAGCCTATCTGGACCTTGCCAAGGTCTTCAACACCATCCCCCACTCTGGAATCATAGATAAACTTACTAAGCTGGGCATAAATCCCTACTTCACTCGATGGGTTGCCAACTGGCTTACTGACAGAACCCAGACTGTAAAAGTAGCTGACTCCAAATTCAGCTCCAGACAAGTGACAAGTGGAGTACCTCAGGGTTCAGTCCTGGGACCACTCTTGTTTGGCATCTACCTCTCTGAAGTACAGGCCAACACTAAGGGACTCTGGCTAACAAATTTTGCAGATGACTGCAAACTGGGAGCCATTATTTTATCCCCAAATGATGTGGATATTCTACAAAAGGGCCTTACAGAAACAGATGCCTGATGCCAGAGCCATGGGCTCAAGCTTAATGCCAAGAAATGTATAGTTATCCCCTTTGGAAAGAAACATGTACCCATGAATTACCACATAAATGGCAAGACACTAAACATCGAAAGTGTGATGAGAGACTTAGGGACACAGGTGGACAGTGGTCTCACTTTCGATAACCACATCGCCACAACAGTCAGGAAATTCTTCTATGTGGCACACCTCATCACTAAGGGCTTTTCATCCAGAAAAAAGGAGGTCATCGTCCCACTGTACTCATCCCTCATTAGACCCATTATAGAGTATAATGTCCCATTTGATATGTACGTCACAAGACATCTGCAACAGCTGGAAAGGCCACAGAAGTACCTCACTAAAAGAATCACAGGCCTAAAGCAGATGCCATATGCTGACCATCTAAAAAAACTCCAGCTATACTGTGTGGCATATCGTCTACTCAGAGGTGATCTCTGCTTAACATACAAGGCTATGACAAACCCTGAGCTGTTGGACATGCTCCACTTAAAGAAATCCCAATCCCTCAGAGCCACACACTCCAGGGATCTAAACCTTATCATCACAATGAACTAAACATGCTGGTGGGATAGGTTCCTGACCCAGAGACTCCCCATACTCTGGAATAGACTGCCCATACATGTCAAGCAGAGTGCTTCATAGGCCCTCTTCAAAAGGAACCTTGATGATTGGATGGGAGATAGGAAATTCACCCAGGGGATCATGTCAGTCACTCTGCTAGACAGGGGCCCAGAGAAGTAAATATTGTGGGAAGAAATATCCAGGGAATTGTTATGGCTAGACTTGCATAGGCCTTAGAGCCGATAGCCTAGTAACAACCTATGAACCTATGACTCCGACATCTGGCATATGATGCAGCTGTACCAGAGATTTGCCAGTGGGAACATCCCATATGGCCACCTAGTGTGGGATGCTGGATACGCACTGGAGCCATGGCTGATGACACCCATCAGAAATGCATGCACACCTGAACAAGAACTCCATAATGAGGCACATGCACAAACCAGAATCATAATACATGCATAAAACATGATTGTGGGTATGCACTTTCACACTGGTGTCTGTTACTCTGTGCTGTTACATGCCTGTAGTGCCTGCTATATTTGCAAGTACATGTGTATTCCTCCATAGGAAACTTAGGCCACTGTTGTGGCAGTCTGCCTGTAGTTTGCACAGTGCTTTGTGACATGCCTAGCAGCTCAGTGTATTTACCTAGTGTGATGTTATGTCCAGATATTTGTCAGATGTACTGTTGTCTGGCCACCATAAGTGTTATGTATTTCTAACAAAGCAGTGGGATTCTGTAAAGATGTATGTCACTAACTACTGGGAAGTATGTGGGCTTGGTACCTCTGCTCCTCCGGTTAATATGTGTTAGGACAGACAGGAGTGTGTGAATCCATAAACTGTGTGAGCTTATCTATTCCAGTATTTTAGTGATATCCCCATTTACATGGCTGTAAATGTCCACTTTGTCAGGCTTGGTCCAGACGTCTTGCATTAAGA